>NW_027507733.1:0-2500 GCF_037356315.1 Lithobates pipiens | reverse complement strand
TTTTTTAACGTGTCCGCTGCTGACAATAGTGTTGCCATCTGCCAATCTTTGCAGTCAACGCATTCGTTGCGGTAAGCCCAACACTCACCAAGGGACGACCGCCTTAGAAGGCATATGAGCAGCCATCACCGAGCCCAGTGGGAGCAACGGAACACACAAAGCCACACTGCAGGCTCTCACCGTCCAGCCTCGTCTTCTACTTCTCCTTCTCCTCTCTCTTCACAATTGTCCCCAACTCCACCTTCCATCACGCCAAGCTCACGTTTTTCTGCAAAAAGGCAGGCTTCCGTGGGCCTAATGTTTCGAGCGTAAAAAAAATGATGACGCCGGATAACCCTCTTGCCCAACGGTTGACGGCTGGCTTGTCAGAACTCATAGCCCGCCAACTACTGCCATATAAACTGGTGGACTCGGAGGCCTTTCGCAAATTTGTGGCATTGGAACACCACAATGGAAGGTCCCAGGAAGGAAGTATTTCTCAGAAGAAGGGCATCCCAGAGCTATATGGCCATGTTCAGTGGCAAGTGAATTTATCTCTGGCACACAGTGTCGGTGCCAAGATACATCTGACCACAGACACGTGGTCTAGCAAACACGGGCAGGGAAGGTATATCACTTTTACTGCCCACTGGGCGAACCTTCTGACGGCCATCAAGCATGTAACCCGTGGCACCCGTGTAGATTTGGTTTTACCGCCACGGATTGCCTTGCAGGCTGACTCTTCTTCTCCTCCTCCTCCTACCCCATCCTCCTCCTCATCTGACTCCTCCTTTTCCGCTGCTAGCGTCTCTTCCGCTGCACCGCCCAAGCTCCCAGAACCTATTCCACATGCCAGGTGAGACGTTGCCATGCCGTGCTGCGTCTGTTGTGCCTGGAAGCCAAGAGACACACTGCCCTGGCACTCCTTTCAGCTTTGCGTTCACAGGCAGATCAGTGGCTAACACCGCTCAATTTGACAGTTGGTAAAGTGGTGTGTGACAACGGTGCCAATCTGCTTAGCGCATTGAAACAGGGCAAAATCACGCACGTGCATGCATGGCACACGTCTTAAACTTGGTCGTGCAGCGATTCGTTGTCAAATACCCTGGGGCCCAGGACATCTTGCGGCAGGCAAGGAAAATCTCGGCCATTTCAGAAGATCTTACTCGGCCATGGATCGCCTTGCTGACATCAGCGGCGACACAATCTGCCGGTCAGACGTCTTATTTGCGATTGCCCGACGCGATGGAACTGAACCTTCTATATGCTTGATAGGCTGCTCCAGCAGAAACATGCAGTTAACGTCTACCTGTATGAACTCTGCGGCAAAACCGGTTCTGGGGAGCTGGGTTTTTTTTCACCGTGCCAGTGGCTGCTCATGCGCGACGCATGCAGACTTCTGCGGCCATTTGAGGAGATCACCAAACTGGTCAGTCGCAGCCATGGAGCCATCAGTGACATGGTACCTTATGCCTTCTTTATGGAGCGTGCATTACGTCGTGTCATTAATCAAGCCGTGGAGGAGCAGGAGCGGAAAGATGAGGAAGTCGCAATGCTGGATGAATTCCCAGGGGGGCTACTCTATCTGAGACAAGTCAACAACAGGAGTCTGAAGAGGAGTCAGAGGAGGATGGTGCCGGGGCGGATGAGGAGGAGCAAGAAGAGCATGCTTTAAACCTTTCTGGGATCCCTGTTGTGCGTGGATGGGGAGAGGAGAATGAAGAGGACGACATTATCCTGGATGATGAGCAGGAGCCAGGCCACCACACCGCTTCCACTTTAGTGCAAATGGGGGCCTTCATGCTCCAGTGTTTTAATAGGGACCCCCGTATAAAAAGCATAAGGGTCAAGGACCAGTGTTGGGTGGCAACGTACTTAGACCCTGGTACAAACACAAAATGGCAAAAATGTTACCGCCGTCGCAGAGGTCTGTCAGAATGCAGCACTTCCAGGCCTTGCTTCGAGAAATGCTGCAATCTGCTTTTGCGTGCGCTGGCAGAGGAGCAATTCCCACCATCCCTGTGCTGTGCTGACTTCCTCCTGGGGCTGCTTATTATGAGGGGCTCCCACCATCCTGTGCTGTGCTGACTTCCTCCTGGGGCTGCTATTATGAGGGGCTCCCACCATCCCTGTGCTGTGCTGACTTCCTCCTGGGGCTGCTTATTATGAGGGGCTCCCACCATCCCTGTGCTATGCTTATTATGAGGGGCTCCCACCATCCCTGTGCAGTGGCTGATTGCCTCCTGGGGCTGCTTATTATGAGGGCTCCCACCATCCCGTGCTGTGCTGACTTCCTCCTGGGGCTGCTTATTATGAGGGGCTCCCACCATCCCTGTGCTATGCTTATTTTGAGGGGTTCCCACCATCCCTGTGCTGTGCTGACTTCCTCCTGGGGCTGCTTATTATGAGGGGCTCCCACTATCCCTTTGCTATGTTTATTATGAGGGGCTCCCACCATCCCTGTGCTGTGCTGACTTCCCTCCTGGGGCTGCCTTATTATGAGGGGGCTCCCACCATCCCT
>NW_027507732.1:561712-590442 GCF_037356315.1 Lithobates pipiens | reverse complement strand
GTCTGCATCTGATCTTCCCAATATTCATGTGTGTGGAGGGGGGGGACACAATCTTCACTCCTCTTCTCTATATGTACCAATCACATTCCATCGTTTATAATCCTGACCACTTCAATCTGCCAGTCCTGCCCAAGTCCCGCCCCTCGAGGGACTTCTCCATTTCTGTAACTCAGTTTAACCCCCCTGGGGGTCAGTTAGTCAGTTTAGCCCCGGGAGTCAGTTAGTGAGTTTACCCCCTCTGGGGGTCAGTTACTCAGTTTACCCCCCCTGGGGGTCAGTTAGTCAGTTTACCCCCCGAGGGTCAGTTAGTCAGTTTACCCCCCGAGGGTCAGTTAGTCAGTTTACCCCCGAGGGTCAGTTAGTCAGTTTACCCCCGAGGGTCAGTTAGTCAGTTTACCCCACTGGGGGTCAGTTAGTCAGTTTACCCCACTGGGGGTCAGTTAGTCAGTTTACCCCACTGGGGGTCAGTTAGTCAGTTTACCCCCCTGGGGGTCAGTTAGTCAGTTTACCCCACTGGGGGTCAGTTAGTCAGTTTACCCCCCTGGGGGTCAGTTACTCAGTTTACCCCCCCTGGGGGTCAGTTAGTCAGTTTACCCCCCCCCTGGGGGTCAGTTACTCAGTTTACCCCCCCTGGGGGTCAGTTACTCAGTTTACCCCCCCTGGGGGTCAGTTAGTCAGTTTACTCCCCTGTTGTCAGTTAGTCAGCTTACCCCCCCCCCCCCCCCCGGGGGTCGGATAGTCAGTTTATTTGCCTGTTGTCAGTTTACCTCCCTGGGGGTCAGTTACTCAGTTTACCCCCCAGGGGGTCAGATACTCACTTTACCCCCCGGGGGTCAGTTAGTCAGCTTACTATCCTGGGGGTCAGTTAGTCAGTTTACCCCCTCTGGGGGTCAGTTAGTCAGTTTACCCCACTTGGGGTCAGTTAGTCAGTTTACCCCCCGGGGGTCAGTTAGTCAGTTTACCCCACTGGGGGTCAGTTAGTCAGTTTACCCCACCTGGGGTCAGTTAGTCAGTTTACCCCACCTGGGGTCAGTTAGTCAGTTTACCCCCCGGGGGTCAGTTAGTCAGTTTACCCCACTGGGGGTCAGTTAGTCAGTTTACCCCACTGGGTGTCAGTTAGTCAGTTTACCCCCGGGGGTCAATTAGTTTACTCCCCCTGGGGGTCAGTTAGTCAGTTTATTTCCCTGTTGTCAGTTTACCCCCCCGGGGGTCAGTTAGTTTCCCCCCGAGGGTCAGTTAGTCAGTTTACCCCACTGGGGGTCAGTTAGTCAGTTTACCCCCCGAGGGTCAGTTAGTCAGTTTACCCCCCAGGGGTCAGTTAGTCAGTTTACCCCCCGAGGGTCAGTTAGTCAGTTTACCCCACTGGGGGTCAGTTAGTCAGTTTACCCCACTGGGGGTCAGTTAGTCAGTTTACCCCACTGGGGGTCAGTTAGTCAGTTTACCCCCCTGGGGGTCAGTTAGTCAGTTTACCCCCTGGGGGTCAGTTAGTCAGTTTACCCCACTGGGGGTCAGTTAGTCAGTTTACCCCCCTGGGGGTCAGTTACTCAGTTTACCCCCCCTGGGGGTCAGTTAGTCAGTTTACCCCCCGAGGGTCAGTTAGTCAGTTTACCCCACTGGGGGTCAGTTAGTCAGTTTACCCCCCAGGGGTCAGTTAGTCAGTTTACCCCACTGGGGGTCAGTTAGTCAGTTTACCCCCCGGGGGTCAGTTAGTCAGTTTATTTCCCTGTTGTCAGTTTACCCCCCTGGGGGTCAGTTAGTCAGTTTACCCCACTGGGGGTCAGTTAGTCAGTTTACCCCCCGAGGGTCAGTTAGTCAGTTTACCCCCCGAGGGTCAGTTAGTCAGTTTACCCCCCGGGGGTCAGTTACTCAGTTTACCCCTCGGGGGTCACTTACTCAGTTTACCCCTCCTGGGGTCAGTTACTCAGTTTATTCCCCTGTTGTCAGTTTACCCCTCCTGGGGACAGTTAGTCAGTTTACCCCCCCTGGGGGTCAGTTACTCAGTTTACCCCTCGGGGGTCACTTACTCAGTTTACCCCTCCTGGGGTCAGTTACTCAGTTTATTCCCCTGTTGTCAGTTTACCCCTCCTGGGGTCAGTCAGTTTACCCCCCGAGGGTCAGTTAGTCAGTTTACCCCACTGGGGGTCAGTTAGTCAATTTACCCCCCAGGGGTCAGTTAGTCAGTTTACCCCCCGAGGGTCAGTTAGTCAGTTTACCCCACTGGGGGTCAGTTAGTCAGTTTACCCCACTGGGGGTCAGTTAGTCAGTTTACCCCACTGGGGGTCAGTTAGTCAGTTTACCCCCCTGGGGGTCAGTTAGTCAGTTTACCCCCCGAGGGTCAGTTAGTCAGTTTACCCCACTGGGGGTCAGTTAGTCAGTTTACCCCCTGGGGGTCAGTTAGTCAGTTTATTTCCCTGTTGTCAGTTTACCCCCCTGGGGGTCAGTTAGTCAGTTTACCCCACTGGGGGTCAGTTAGTCAGTTTACCCCCCGAGGGTCAGTTAGTCAGTTTACCCCACTGGGGGTCAGTTAGTCAGTTTACCCCCCTGGGGGTCAGTTAGTCAGTTTACCCCACTGGGGGTCAGTTAGTCAGTTTACCCCCCGAGGGTCAGTTAGTCAGTTTATTTCCCTGTTGTCAGTTTACCCCACTGGGGGTCAGTTAGTCAGTTTACCCCACTGGGGGTCAGTTAGTCAGTTTACCCCCCGAGGGTCAGTTAGTCAGTTTACCCCCCGGGGGTCAGTTAGTCAGTTTATTTCCCTGTTGTCAGTTTACCCCCCTGGGGGTCAGTTAGTCAGTTTACCCCACTGGGGGTCAGTTAGTCAGTTTACCCCCCGAGGGTCAGTTAGTCAGTTTACCCCCCGAGGGTCAGTTAGTCAGTTTACCCCCCGGGGGTCAGTTAGTCAGTTTATTTCCCTGTTGTCAGTTTACCCCCCCCGGGGGTCAGTTAGTTTCCCCCCGAGGGTCAGTTAGTCAGTTTACCCCCCCGAGGGTCAGTTAGTCAGTTTACCCCCCCGAGGGTCAGTTAGTCAGTTTACCCCCCGAGGGTCAGTTAGTCAGTTTACCCCCCGGGGGTCAGTTAGTCAGCTTACCCCCCTGGGGGTCAGTTAGTCAGTTTACCCCCCTGGGGGTCAGTTAGTCAGTTTACCCCCCGGGGGTCAGTTAGTCAGTTTACCCCCTGGGGGTCAGTTAGTCAGCTTACCCCCTGGGGGTCAGTTAGTCAGTTTACCCCACTGGGGGTCAGTTAGTCAGTTTACCCCCGAGGGTCAGTTACTCAGTTTATTCCCCTGTTATCAGTTTACCCCCCCTGGGGGTCAGTTAGTCAGTTTACCCCCCTGGGGGTCAGTTACTCAGTTTATCCCTGGGAGTCAGTGAGTTTACTCCCCTGTTGTCAGTTAGTTTACTCCCCCTGGGGGTCACTTACTCAGTTTACCCCTCCTGGGGTCAGTTAGTCAGTTTACCCCCCCCCCGGGGGTCAGTTACTCAGTTTACCCCCCCTGGGGGTCAGTTAGTCAGTTTACTATCCTGGGGGTCAGTTAGTCAGTTTACTCCCCCCCGGGGGTCAGATAGTCAGTTTATTTGCCTGTTGTCAGTTTACCCCCCTGGGGGTCAGTTACTCAGTTTACCCCCCAGGGGGTCAGATACTCACTTTACCCCCCGGGGGTCAGTTAGTCAGCTTACTATCCTGGGGGTCAGTTAGTCAGTTTACCCCCTCTGGGGGTCAGTTAGTCAGTTTACCCCACTTGGGGTCAGTTAGTCAGTTTACCCCCCGGGGGTCAGTTAGTCAGTTTACCCCACTGGGGGTCAGTTAGTCAGTTTACCCCACCTGGGGTCAGTTAGTCAGTTTGCCCCACCTGGGGTCAGTTAGTCAGTTTACCCCACCTGGGGTCAGTTAGTCAGTTTACCCCACTGGGGGTCAGTTAGTCAGTTTAACCCCCCTGGGGGTCAGTTAGTCAGTTTAACCCCCCTGGGGGTCAGTTAGTCAGTTTACCCCACTGGGGGTCAGTTAGTCAGTTTAACCCCCCTGGGGGTCAGTTAGTCAGCTTACCCCCGGGGGTCAATTAGTTTACTCCCCCTGGGGGTCAGTTAGTCAGTTTATTTCCCTGTTGTCAGTTTACCCCCCCGGGGGTCAGTTAGTTTCCCCCCGAGGGTCAGTTAGTCAGTTTACCCCCCGAGGGTCAGTTAGTCAGTTTACCCCCCGAGGGTTAGTTAGTCAGTTTACCCCCCGAGGGTAAGTTAGTCAGTTTACCCCCCAGGGGTCAGTTAGTCAGTTTACCCCACTGGGGGTCAGTTAGTCAGTTTACCCCACTGGGGGTCAGTTAGTCAGTTTACCCCCCTGGGGGTCAGTTAGTCAGTTTACCCCACTGGGGGTCAGTTAGTCAGTTTACCCCCCGAGGGTCAGTTAGTCAGTTTACCCCACTGGGGGTCAGTTAGTCAGTTTACCCCCCAGGGGTCAGTTAGTCAGTTTACCCCCCGAGGGTCAGTTAGTCAGTTTACCCCACTGGGGGTCAGTTAGTCAGTTTACCCCACTGGGGGTCAGTTAGTCAGTTTACCCCCCTGGGGGTCAGTTAGTCAGTTTACCCCCCTGGGGGTCAGTTACTCAGTTTACCCCCCAGGGGGTCAGATACTCACTTTACCCCCCGGGGGGTCAGTTAGTCAGCTTACTATCCTGGGGGTCAGTTAGTCAGTTTACCCCCTCTGGGGGTCAGTTAGTCAGTTTACCCCCCGGGGGTCAGTTAGTCAGTTTACCCCCTCTGGGGGTCAGTTAGTCAGTTTACCCCCTCTGGGGGTCAGTTAGTCAGTTTACCCCCCGGGGGTCAGTTAGTCAGTTTACCCCCGGGGGTCAGTTAGTCAGTTTACCCCCCCTGGGGGTCAGTTACTCAGTTTACCCCCCCTGGGGGTCAGTTACTCAGTTTACCCCTCGGGGGTCACTTACTCAGTTTACCCCTCCTGGGGTCAGTTACTCAGTTTATTCCCCTGTTGTCAGTTTACCCCTCCTGGGGTCAGTTAGTCAGTTTACCCCCCGAGGGTCAGTTAGTCAGTTTACCCCCCAAGGGTCAGTTAGTCAGTTTACCCCCCGAGGGTCAGTTAGTCAGTTTACCCCACTGGGGGTCAGTTAGTCAATTTACCCCCCAGGGGTCAGTTAGTCAGTTTACCCCCCGAGGGTCAGTTAGTCAGTTTACCCCACTGGGGGTCAGTTAGTCAGTTTACCCCACTGGGGGTCAGTTAGTCAGTTTATTTCCCTGTTGTCAGTTTACCCCCCTGGGGGTCAGTTAGTCAGTTTACCCCACTGGGGGTCAGTTAGTCAGTTTACCCCACTGGGGGTCAGTTAGTCAGTTTACCCCCCTGGGGGTCAGTTAGTCAGTTTACCCCCCCGAGGGTCAGTTAGTCAGTTTACCCCACTGGGGGTCAGTTAGTCAGTTTATTTCCCTGTTGTCAGTTTACCCCCCTGGGGGTCAGTTAGTCAGTTTACCCCACTGGGGGTCAGTTAGTCAGTTTACCCCACTGGGGGTCAGTTAGTCAGTTTACCCCCCTGGGGGTCAGTTAGTCAGTTTACCCCCCTGGGGGTCAGTTAGTCATTTACCCCCCCGAGGGTCAGTTAGTCAGTTTACCCCACTGGGGGTCAGTTAGTCAGTTTACCCCCCGGGGGTCAGTTAGTCAGTTTATTTCCCTGTTGTCAGTTTACCCCCCCGGGGGTCAGTTAGTTTCCCCCCGAGGGTCAGTTAGTCAGTTTACCCCACTGGGGGTCAGTTAGTTTCCCCCCGAGGGTCAGTTAGTCAGTTTACCCCACTGGGGGTCAGTTAGTCAGTTTACCCCCCGAGGGTCAGTTAGTCAGTTTACCCCACTGGGGGTCAGTTAGTCAGTTTACCCCCCTGGGGGTCAGTTAGTCAGTTTACCCCACTGGGGGTCAGTTAGTCAGTTTACCCCCCTGGGGGTCAGTTACTCTGTTTACCCCCCCTGGGGGTCAGTTAGTCAGTTTACCCCCCGAGGGTCAGTTAGTCAGTTTACCCCCCAGGGGTCAGTTAGTCAGTTTACCCCACTGGGGGTCAGTTAGTCAGTTTACCCCACTGGGGGTCAGTTAGTCAGTTTACCCCACTGGGGGTCAGTTAGTCAGTTTACCCCCCAGGGGTCAGTTAGTCAATTTACCCCCCGAGGGTCAGTTAGTCAGTTTACCCCACTGGGGGTCAGTTAGTCAGTTTACCCCACTGGGGGTCAGTTAGTCAGTTTACCCCCCTGGGGGTCAGTTAGTCAGTTTACCCCCCCTGGGGGTCAGTTAGTCAGTTTACCCCCCGAGGGTCAGTTAGTCAGTTTACCCCCGAGGGTCAGTTAGTCAGTTTACCCCCCAGGGGTCAGTTAGTCAGTTTACCCCCCGAGGGTCAGTTAGTCAGTTTACCCCACTGGGGGTCAGTTAGTCAGTTTACCCCACTGGAGGTCAGTTAGTCAGTTTACCCCCCAGGGGTCAGTTAGTCAGTTTACCCCCGAGGGTCAGTTAGTCAGTTTACCCCACTGGGGGTCAGTTAGTCAGTTTACCCCACTGGGGGTCAGTTAGTCAGTTTACCCCCGGGGGTCAATTAGTTTACTCCCCCTGGGGGTCAGTTAGTCAGTTTATTTCCCTGTTGTCAGTTTACCCCCCCGGGGGTCAGTTAGTTTCCCCCCGAGGGTCAGTTAGTCAGTTTACCCCCCGAGGGTCAGTTAGTCAGTTTACCCCCCAGGGGTCAGTTAGTCAGTTTACCCCCCAGGGGTCAGTTAGTCAGTTTACCCCCCAGGGGTCAGTTAGTCAGTTTACCCCACTGGGGGTCAGTTAGTCAGTTTACCCCACTGGGGGTCAGTTAGTCAGTTTACCCCCCTGGGGGTCAGTTAGTCAGTTTACCCCACTGGGGGTCAGTTAGTCAGTTTACCCCACTGGGGGTCAGTTAGTCAGTTTACCCCCCGAGGGTCAGTTAGTCAGTTTACCCCCCAGGGGTCAGTTACTCAGTTTACCCCTCGGGGGTCACTTACTCAGTTTACCCCTCCTGGGGTCAGTTACTCAGTTTATTCCCCTGTTGTCAGTTTACCCCTCCTGGGGTCAGTTAGTCAGTTTACTCCCCGAGGGTCAGTTAGTCAGTTTACCCCCCGAGGGTCAGTTAGTCAGTTTACCCCCCGAGGGTCAGTTAGTCAGTTTACCCCACTGGGGGTCAGTTAGTCAGTTTACCCCACTGGGGGTCAGTTAGTCAGTTTACCCCCCTGGGGGTCAGTTACTCAGTTTACCCCCCCTGGGGGTCAGTTACTCAGTTTACCCCCCAGGGGTCAGTTAGTCAGTTTACCCCCCGAGGGTCAGTTAGTCAGTTTACCCCACTGGGGGTCAGTTAGTCAGTTTACCCCACTGGGGGTCAGTTAGTCAGTTTACCCCCCTGGGGGTCAGTTACTCAGTTTACCCCCCCTGGGGGTCAGTTAGTCAGTTTACCCCCGAGGGTCAGTTAGTCAGTTTACCCCCCAGGGGTCAGTTAGTCAGTTTACCCCCCGAGGGTCAGTTAGTCAGTTTACCCCACTGGGGGTCAGTTAGTCAGTTTACCCCACTGGGGGTCAGTTAGTCAGTTTACCCCCCTGGGGGTCAGTTAGTCAGTTTACCCCCCCGAGGGTCAGTTAGTCAGTTTACCCCACTGGGGGTCAGTTAGTCAGTTTACCCCCCGGGGGTCAGTTAGTCAGTTTATTTCCCTGTTGTCAGTTTACCCCCCTGGGGGTCAGTTAGTCAGTTTACCCCACTGGGGGTCAGTTAGTCAGTTTACCCCTCCTGGGGTCAGTTAGTCAGTTTATTTCCCTGTTGTCAGTTTACCCCCCCGGGGGTCAGTTAGTTTCCCCCCGAGGGTCAGTTAGTCAGTTTACCCCACTGGGGGTCAGTTAGTCAGTTTACCCCCCGAGGGTCAGTTAGTCAGTTTACCCCACTGGGGGTCAGTTAGTCAGTTTACCCCACTGGGGGTCAGTTAGTCAGTTTACCCCACTGGGGGTCAGTTAGTCAGTTTACCCCACTGGGGGTCAGTTAGTCAGTTTACCCCACTGGGGGTCAGTTACTCAGTTTACCCCCCCTGGGGGTCAGTTAGTCAGTTTACCCCCGAGGGTCAGTTAGTCAGTTTACCCCCCAGGGGTCAGTTAGTCAGTTTACCCCCCAGGGGTCAGTTAGTCAGTTTACCCCCCGAGGGTCAGTTAGTCAGTTTACCCCACTGGGGGTCAGTTAGTCAGTTTATTTCCCTGTTGTCAGTTTACCCCCCTGGGGGTCAGTTAGTCAGTTTACCCCACTGGGGGTCAGTTAGTCAGTTTACCCCTCCTGGGGTCAGTTAGTCAGTTTATTTCCCTGTTGTCAGTTTACCCCCCCGGGGGTCAGTTAGTTTCCCCCCGAGGGTCAGTTAGTCAGTTTACCCCACTGGGGGTCAGTTAGTCAGTTTACCCCCCGAGGGTCAGTTAGTCAGTTTACCCCACTGGGGGTCAGTTAGTCAGTTTACCCCACTGGGGGTCAGTTAGTCAGTTTACCCCCCTGGGGGTCAGTTAGTCAGTTTACCCCACTGGGGGTCAGTTAGTCAGTTTACCCCCACTGGGGGTCAGTTAGTCAGTTTACCCCCCGAGGGTCAGTTAGTCAGTTTACCCCCCAGGGGTCAGTTAGTCAGTTTACCCCACTGGGGGTCAGTTAGTCAGTTTACCCCCCGAGGGTCAGTTAGTCAGTTTACCCCCCGAGGGTCAGTTAGTCAGTTTACCCCCCGGGGGTCAGTTAGTCAGTTTACCCCCCGGGGGTCAGTTAGTCAGTTTATTTCCCTGTTGTCAGTTTACCCCCCTGGGGGTCAGTTAGTCAGTTTACCCCACTGGGGGTCAGTTAGTCAGTTTACCCCCCGAGGGTCAGTTAGTCAGTTTACCCCACTGGGGGTCAGTTAGTCAGTTAACCCCCCGGGGGTCAGTTAGTCAGTTTACCCCCTCTGGGGGTCAGTTAGTCAGTTTATTTCCCTGTTGTCAGTTTACCCCCCCGGGGGTCAGTTAGTTTCCCTCCGAGGGTCAGTTAGTCAGTTTACCCCACTGGGGGTCAGTTAGTCAGTTTACCCCACTGGGTGTCAGTTAGTCAGTTTACCCCCGGGGGTCAATTAGTTTACTCCCCCTTGGGGTCAGTTAGTCAGTTTATTTCCCTGTTGTCAGTTTACCCCCCCGGGGGTCAGTTAGTTTCCCCCCGAGGGTCAGTTAGTCAGTTTACCCCACTGGGGGTCAGTTAGTCAGTTTACCCCCCGAGGGTCAGTTAGTCAGTTTACCCCCCAGGGGTCAGTTAGTCAGTTTACCCCCCGAGGGTCAGTTAGTCAGTTTACCCCACTGGGGGTCAGTTAGTCAGTTTACCCCACTGGGGGTCAGTTAGTCAGTTTACCCCACTGGGGGTCAGTTAGTCAGTTTACCCCCCTGGGGGTCAGTTAGTCAGTTTACCCCCTGGGGGTCAGTTAGTCAGTTTACCCCACTGGGGGTCAGTTAGTCAGTTTACCCCCCTGGGGGTCAGTTACTCAGTTTACCCCCCCTGGGGGTCAGTTAGTCAGTTTACCCCCCGAGGGTCAGTTAGTCAGTTTACCCCACTGGGGGTCAGTTAGTCAGTTTACCCCCCAGGGGTCAGTTAGTCAGTTTACCCCACTGGGGGTCAGTTAGTCAGTTTACCCCCCGGGGGTCAGTTAGTCAGTTTATTTCCCTGTTGTCAGTTTACCCCCCTGGGGGTCAGTTAGTCAGTTTACCCCACTGGGGGTCAGTTAGTCAGTTTACCCCCCGAGGGTCAGTTAGTCAGTTTACCCCCCGAGGGTCAGTTAGTCAGTTTACCCCCCGGGGGTCAGTTACTCAGTTTACCCCTCGGGGGTCACTTACTCAGTTTACCCCTCCTGGGGTCAGTTACTCAGTTTATTCCCCTGTTGTCAGTTTACCCCTCCTGGGGACAGTTAGTCAGTTTACCCCCCCTGGGGGTCAGTTACTCAGTTTACCCCTCGGGGGTCACTTACTCAGTTTACCCCTCCTGGGGTCAGTTACTCAGTTTATTCCCCTGTTGTCAGTTTACCCCTCCTGGGGTCAGTCAGTTTACCCCCCGAGGGTCAGTTAGTCAGTTTACCCCACTGGGGGTCAGTTAGTCAATTTACCCCCCAGGGGTCAGTTAGTCAGTTTACCCCCCGAGGGTCAGTTAGTCAGTTTACCCCACTGGGGGTCAGTTAGTCAGTTTACCCCACTGGGGGTCAGTTAGTCAGTTTACCCCACTGGGGGTCAGTTAGTCAGTTTACCCCCCTGGGGGTCAGTTAGTCAGTTTACCCCCCGAGGGTCAGTTAGTCAGTTTACCCCACTGGGGGTCAGTTAGTCAGTTTACCCCCTGGGGGTCAGTTAGTCAGTTTATTTCCCTGTTGTCAGTTTACCCCCCTGGGGGTCAGTTAGTCAGTTTACCCCACTGGGGGTCAGTTAGTCAGTTTACCCCCCGAGGGTCAGTTAGTCAGTTTACCCCACTGGGGGTCAGTTAGTCAGTTTACCCCCCTGGGGGTCAGTTAGTCAGTTTACCCCACTGGGGGTCAGTTAGTCAGTTTACCCCCCGAGGGTCAGTTAGTCAGTTTATTTCCC
Source organism: Lithobates pipiens (assembly GCF_037356315.1). Classification (NCBI taxonomy): domain Eukaryota; kingdom Metazoa; phylum Chordata; class Amphibia; order Anura; family Ranidae; genus Lithobates; species Lithobates pipiens. The sequence goes on along the minus strand of NW_027507732.1, from coordinate 579,862 downwards.
TGTTGTCAGTTTACCCCACTGGGGGTCAGTTAGTCAGTTTACCCCACTGGGGGTCAGTTAGTCAGTTTACCCCCCGAGGGTCAGTTAGTCAGTTTACCCCCCGGGGGTCAGTTAGTCAGTTTATTTCCCTGTTGTCAGTTTACCCCCCTGGGGGTCAGTTAGTCAGTTTACCCCACTGGGGGTCAGTTAGTCAGTTTACCCCCCGAGGGTCAGTTAGTCAGTTTACCCCCCGAGGGTCAGTTAGTCAGTTTACCCCCCGGGGGTCAGTTAGTCAGTTTATTTCCCTGTTGTCAGTTTACCCCCCCGGGGGTCAGTTAGTTTCCCCCCGAGGGTCAGTTAGTCAGTTTACCCCCCCGAGGGTCAGTTAGTCAGTTTACCCCCCCGAGGGTCAGTTAGTCAGTTTACCCCCCGAGGGTCAGTTAGTCAGTTTACCCCCCGGGGGTCAGTTAGTCAGCTTACCCCCCTGGGGGTCAGTTAGTCAGTTTACCCCCCTGGGGGTCAGTTAGTCAGTTTACCCCCCGGGGGTCAGTTAGTCAGTTTACCCCCTGGGGGTCAGTTAGTCAGCTTACCCCCTGGGGGTCAGTTAGTCAGTTTACCCCACTGGGGGTCAGTTAGTCAGTTTACCCCCGAGGGTCAGTTACTCAGTTTATTCCCCTGTTATCAGTTTACCCCCCCTGGGGGTCAGTTAGTCAGTTTACCCCCCTGGGGGTCAGTTACTCAGTTTATCCCTGGGAGTCAGTGAGTTTACTCCCCTGTTGTCAGTTAGTTTACTCCCCCTGGGGGTCACTTACTCAGTTTACCCCTCCTGGGGTCAGTTAGTCAGTTTACCCCCCCCCCGGGGGTCAGTTACTCAGTTTACCCCCCCTGGGGGTCAGTTAGTCAGTTTACTATCCTGGGGGTCAGTTAGTCAGTTTACTCCCCCCCGGGGGTCAGATAGTCAGTTTATTTGCCTGTTGTCAGTTTACCCCCCTGGGGGTCAGTTACTCAGTTTACCCCCCAGGGGGTCAGATACTCACTTTACCCCCCGGGGGTCAGTTAGTCAGCTTACTATCCTGGGGGTCAGTTAGTCAGTTTACCCCCTCTGGGGGTCAGTTAGTCAGTTTACCCCACTTGGGGTCAGTTAGTCAGTTTACCCCCCGGGGGTCAGTTAGTCAGTTTACCCCACTGGGGGTCAGTTAGTCAGTTTACCCCACCTGGGGTCAGTTAGTCAGTTTGCCCCACCTGGGGTCAGTTAGTCAGTTTACCCCACCTGGGGTCAGTTAGTCAGTTTACCCCACTGGGGGTCAGTTAGTCAGTTTAACCCCCCTGGGGGTCAGTTAGTCAGTTTAACCCCCCTGGGGGTCAGTTAGTCAGTTTACCCCACTGGGGGTCAGTTAGTCAGTTTAACCCCCCTGGGGGTCAGTTAGTCAGCTTACCCCCGGGGGTCAATTAGTTTACTCCCCCTGGGGGTCAGTTAGTCAGTTTATTTCCCTGTTGTCAGTTTACCCCCCCGGGGGTCAGTTAGTTTCCCCCCGAGGGTCAGTTAGTCAGTTTACCCCCCGAGGGTCAGTTAGTCAGTTTACCCCCCGAGGGTTAGTTAGTCAGTTTACCCCCCGAGGGTAAGTTAGTCAGTTTACCCCCCAGGGGTCAGTTAGTCAGTTTACCCCACTGGGGGTCAGTTAGTCAGTTTACCCCACTGGGGGTCAGTTAGTCAGTTTACCCCCCTGGGGGTCAGTTAGTCAGTTTACCCCACTGGGGGTCAGTTAGTCAGTTTACCCCCCGAGGGTCAGTTAGTCAGTTTACCCCACTGGGGGTCAGTTAGTCAGTTTACCCCCCAGGGGTCAGTTAGTCAGTTTACCCCCCGAGGGTCAGTTAGTCAGTTTACCCCACTGGGGGTCAGTTAGTCAGTTTACCCCACTGGGGGTCAGTTAGTCAGTTTACCCCCCTGGGGGTCAGTTAGTCAGTTTACCCCCCTGGGGGTCAGTTACTCAGTTTACCCCCCAGGGGGTCAGATACTCACTTTACCCCCCGGGGGGTCAGTTAGTCAGCTTACTATCCTGGGGGTCAGTTAGTCAGTTTACCCCCTCTGGGGGTCAGTTAGTCAGTTTACCCCCCGGGGGTCAGTTAGTCAGTTTACCCCCTCTGGGGGTCAGTTAGTCAGTTTACCCCCTCTGGGGGTCAGTTAGTCAGTTTACCCCCCGGGGGTCAGTTAGTCAGTTTACCCCCCGGGGGTCAGTTAGTCAGTTTACCCCCCCTGGGGGTCAGTTACTCAGTTTACCCCCCCTGGGGGTCAGTTACTCAGTTTACCCCTCGGGGGTCACTTACTCAGTTTACCCCTCCTGGGGTCAGTTACTCAGTTTATTCCCCTGTTGTCAGTTTACCCCTCCTGGGGTCAGTTAGTCAGTTTACCCCCCGAGGGTCAGTTAGTCAGTTTACCCCCCAAGGGTCAGTTAGTCAGTTTACCCCCCGAGGGTCAGTTAGTCAGTTTACCCCACTGGGGGTCAGTTAGTCAATTTACCCCCCAGGGGTCAGTTAGTCAGTTTACCCCCCGAGGGTCAGTTAGTCAGTTTACCCCACTGGGGGTCAGTTAGTCAGTTTACCCCACTGGGGGTCAGTTAGTCAGTTTATTTCCCTGTTGTCAGTTTACCCCCCTGGGGGTCAGTTAGTCAGTTTACCCCACTGGGGGTCAGTTAGTCAGTTTACCCCACTGGGGGTCAGTTAGTCAGTTTACCCCCCTGGGGGTCAGTTAGTCAGTTTACCCCCCCGAGGGTCAGTTAGTCAGTTTACCCCACTGGGGGTCAGTTAGTCAGTTTATTTCCCTGTTGTCAGTTTACCCCCCTGGGGGTCAGTTAGTCAGTTTACCCCACTGGGGGTCAGTTAGTCAGTTTACCCCACTGGGGGTCAGTTAGTCAGTTTACCCCCCTGGGGGTCAGTTAGTCAGTTTACCCCCCTGGGGGTCAGTTAGTCATTTACCCCCCCGAGGGTCAGTTAGTCAGTTTACCCCACTGGGGGTCAGTTAGTCAGTTTACCCCCCGGGGGTCAGTTAGTCAGTTTATTTCCCTGTTGTCAGTTTACCCCCCCGGGGGTCAGTTAGTTTCCCCCCGAGGGTCAGTTAGTCAGTTTACCCCACTGGGGGTCAGTTAGTTTCCCCCCGAGGGTCAGTTAGTCAGTTTACCCCACTGGGGGTCAGTTAGTCAGTTTACCCCCCGAGGGTCAGTTAGTCAGTTTACCCCACTGGGGGTCAGTTAGTCAGTTTACCCCCCTGGGGGTCAGTTAGTCAGTTTACCCCACTGGGGGTCAGTTAGTCAGTTTACCCCCCTGGGGGTCAGTTACTCTGTTTACCCCCCCTGGGGGTCAGTTAGTCAGTTTACCCCCCGAGGGTCAGTTAGTCAGTTTACCCCCCAGGGGTCAGTTAGTCAGTTTACCCCCCAGGGGTCAGTTAGTCAGTTTACCCCACTGGGGGTCAGTTAGTCAGTTTACCCCCCGAGGGGTCAGTTAGTCAGTTTACCCCCCGAGGGTCAGTTAGTCAGTTTATTTCCCTGTTGTCAGTTTACCCCCCTGGGGGTCAGTTAGTCAGTTTACCCCACTGGGGGTCAGTTAGTCAGTTTACCCCACTGGGGGTCAGTTAGTCAGTTTACCCCCCAGGGGTCAGTTAGTCAATTTACCCCCCGAGGGTCAGTTAGTCAGTTTACCCCACTGGGGGTCAGTTAGTCAGTTTACCCCACTGGGGGTCAGTTAGTCAGTTTACCCCCCTGGGGGTCAGTTAGTCAGTTTACCCCCCTGGGGGTCAGTTAGTCAGTTTACCCCCCGAGGGTCAGTTAGTCAGTTTACCCCCGAGGGTCAGTTAGTCAGTTTACCCCCCAGGGGTCAGTTAGTCAGTTTACCCCCGAGGGTCAGTTAGTCAGTTTACCCCACTGGGGGTCAGTTAGTCAGTTTACCCCACTGGAGGTCAGTTAGTCAGTTTACCCCCCAGGGGTCAGTTAGTCAGTTTACCCCCCGAGGGTCAGTTAGTCAGTTTACCCCACTGGGGGTCAGTTAGTCAGTTTACCCCACTGGGGGTCAGTTAGTCAGTTTACCCCCGGGGGTCAATTAGTTTACTCCCCTGGGGGTCAGTTAGTCAGTTTATTTCCCTGTTGTCAGTTTACCCCCCCGGGGTCAGTTAGTTTCCCCCCGAGGGTCAGTTAGTCAGTTTACCCCCCGAGGGTCAGTTAGTCAGTTTACCCCCCAGGGGTCAGTTAGTCAGTTTACCCCCCAGGGGTCAGTTAGTCAGTTTACCCCCCAGGGGTCAGTTAGTCAGTTTACCCCACTGGGGGTCAGTTAGTCAGTTTACCCCACTGGGGGTCAGTTAGTCAGTTTACCCCCCTGGGGGTCAGTTAGTCAGTTTACCCCACTGGGGGTCAGTTAGTCAGTTTACCCCACTGGGGGTCAGTTAGTCAGTTTACCCCCCGAGGGTCAGTTAGTCAGTTTACCCCCCAGGGGTCAGTTACTCAGTTTACCCCTCGGGGGTCACTTACTCAGTTTACCCCTCCTGGGGTCAGTTACTCAGTTTATTCCCCTGTTGTCAGTTTACCCCTCCTGGGGTCAGTTAGTCAGTTTACTCCCCGAGGGTCAGTTAGTCAGTTTACCCCCCGAGGGTCAGTTAGTCAGTTTACCCCCCGAGGGTCAGTTAGTCAGTTTACCCCACTGGGGGTCAGTTAGTCAGTTTACCCCACTGGGGGTCAGTTAGTCAGTTTACCCCCCTGGGGGTCAGTTACTCAGTTTACCCCCCCTGGGGGTCAGTTACTCAGTTTACCCCCCAGGGGTCAGTTAGTCAGTTTACCCCCCGAGGGTCAGTTAGTCAGTTTACCCCACTGGGGGTCAGTTAGTCAGTTTACCCCACTGGGGGTCAGTTAGTCAGTTTACCCCCCTGGGGGTCAGTTACTCAGTTTACCCCCCCTGGGGGTCAGTTAGTCAGTTTACCCCCGAGGGTCAGTTAGTCAGTTTACCCCCCAGGGGTCAGTTAGTCAGTTTACCCCCCGAGGGTCAGTTAGTCAGTTTACCCCACTGGGGGTCAGTTAGTCAGTTTACCCCACTGGGGGTCAGTTAGTCAGTTTACCCCCCTGGGGGTCAGTTAGTCAGTTTACCCCCCCGAGGGTCAGTTAGTCAGTTTACCCCACTGGGGGTCAGTTAGTCAGTTTACCCCCCGGGGGTCAGTTAGTCAGTTTATTTCCCTGTTGTCAGTTTACCCCCCTGGGGGTCAGTTAGTCAGTTTACCCCACTGGGGGTCAGTTAGTCAGTTTACCCCTCCTGGGGTCAGTTAGTCAGTTTATTTCCCTGTTGTCAGTTTACCCCCCCGGGGGTCAGTTAGTTTCCCCCCGAGGGTCAGTTAGTCAGTTTACCCCACTGGGGGTCAGTTAGTCAGTTTACCCCCCGAGGGTCAGTTAGTCAGTTTACCCCACTGGGGGTCAGTTAGTCAGTTTACCCCACTGGGGGTCAGTTAGTCAGTTTACCCCACTGGGGGTCAGTTAGTCAGTTTACCCCACTGGGGGTCAGTTACTCAGTTTACCCCCCCTGGGGGTCAGTTAGTCAGTTTACCCCCGAGGGTCAGTTAGTCAGTTTACCCCCCAGGGGTCAGTTAGTCAGTTTACCCCCCAGGGGTCAGTTAGTCAGTTTACCCCCCGAGGGTCAGTTAGTCAGTTTACCCCACTGGGGGTCAGTTAGTCAGTTTATTTCCCTGTTGTCAGTTTACCCCCCTGGGGGTCAGTTAGTCAGTTTACCCCACTGGGGGTCAGTTAGTCAGTTTACCCCTCCTGGGGTCAGTTAGTCAGTTTATTTCCCTGTTGTCAGTTTACCCCCCCGGGGGTCAGTTAGTTTCCCCCCGAGGGTCAGTTAGTCAGTTTACCCCACTGGGGGTCAGTTAGTCAGTTTACCCCCCGAGGGTCAGTTAGTCAGTTTACCCCACTGGGGGTCAGTTAGTCAGTTTACCCCACTGGGGGTCAGTTAGTCAGTTTACCCCCCTGGGGGTCAGTTAGTCAGTTTACCCCACTGGGGGTCAGTTAGTCAGTTTACCCCCACTGGGGGTCAGTTAGTCAGTTTACCCCCCGAGGGTCAGTTAGTCAGTTTACCCCCCAGGGGTCAGTTAGTCAGTTTACCCCACTGGGGGTCAGTTAGTCAGTTTACCCCCCGAGGGTCAGTTAGTCAGTTTACCCCCCGAGGGTCAGTTAGTCAGTTTACCCCCCGGGGGTCAGTTAGTCAGTTTACCCCCCGGGGGTCAGTTAGTCAGTTTATTTCCCTGTTGTCAGTTTACCCCCCTGGGGGTCAGTTAGTCAGTTTACCCCACTGGGGGTCAGTTAGTCAGTTTACCCCCCGAGGGTCAGTTAGTCAGTTTACCCCACTGGGGGTCAGTTAGTCAGTTAACCCCCCGGGGGTCAGTTAGTCAGTTTACCCCCTCTGGGGGTCAGTTAGTCAGTTTATTTCCCTGTTGTCAGTTTACCCCCCCGGGGGTCAGTTAGTTTCCCTCCGAGGGTCAGTTAGTCAGTTTACCCCACTGGGGGTCAGTTAGTCAGTTTACCCCCCGAGGGTCAGTTAGTCAGTTTACCCCACTGGGGGTCAGTTAGTCAGTTTACCCCCCGGGGGTGGGGTCAGTTAGTCAGTTTACCCCCGGGGGTCAGTTAGTCAGTTTACCCCTCTGGGGGTCAGTTAGTCAGTTTACCCCCTGGGGGTCAGTTAGTCAGTTTACCCCCTCTGGGGGTCAGTTAGTCAGTTTACCCCACTGGGGGTCAGTTAGTCAGTTTACCCCACTGGGGGTCAGTTAGTCAGTTTACCCACTGGGGGTCAGTTAGTCAGTTTATTCCCCTGTTATCAGTTTACCCCCCCTGGGGGTCAGTTACTCAGTTTACCCCCCTGGGGGTCAGTTACTCAGTTTATCCCTGGGAGTCAGTGAGTTTACTCCCCTGTTTTCAGTTAGTTTACTCCCCTGGGGGTCACTTACTCAGTTTACCCCTCCTGGGGTCAGTTAGTCAGTTTACCCCCCCTGGGGGTCAGTTAGTCAGTTTACTCCCCTGTTGTCAGTTAGTCAGCTTACCCCCCCCGGGGGTCAGTTAGTCAGTTTACCCCCCAGGGGGTCAGTTACTCAGTTTACCCCCAGGGGGTCAGATACTCACTTTACCCCCCGGGGGTCAGTTAGTCAGTTTACCCCTCTGGGGGTCAGTTAGTCAGTTTACCCCCTCTGGGGGTCAGTTAGTCAGTTTACCCCCTCTGGGGGTCAGTTAGTCAGTTTACCCCACCTGGGGTCAGTTAGTCAGTTTACCCCCCGGGGGTCAGTTAGTCAGTTTACCCCACTGGGTGTCAGTTAGTCAGTTTACCCCCGGGGGTCAATTAGTTTACTCCCCCTGGGGGTCAGTTAGTCAGTTTATTTCCCTGTTGTCAGTTTACCCCCCGGGGGTCAGTTAGTTTCCCCCCGAGGGTCAGTTAGTCAGTTTACCCCCGAGGGTCAGTTAGTCAGTTTACCCCCCAGGGGTCAGTTAGTCAGTTTACCCCCCAGGGGTCAGTTAGTCAGTTTACCCCCCGAGGGTCAGTTAGTCAGTTTACCCCACTGGGGGTCAGTTAGTCAGTTTACCCCACTGGGGGTCAGTTAGTCAGTTTACCCCCCTGGGGGTCAGTTAGTCAGTTTACCCCACTGGGGGTCAGTTAGTCAGTTTACCCCCTGGGGGTCAGTTAGTCAGTTTACCCCACTGGGGGTCAGTTAGTCAGTTTACCCCCGAGGGTCAGTTAGTCAGTTTACCCCCCAGGGGTCAGTTAGTCAGTTTACCCCCCCTGGGGGTCAGTTACTCAGTTTACCCCTCGGGGGTCACTTACTCAGTTTACCCCTCCTGGGGTCAGTTACTCAGTTTATTCCCCTGTTGTCAGTTTACCCCTCCTGGGGTCAGTTAGTCAGTTTAATCCCCGAGGGTCAGTTAGTCAGTTTACCCCCCGAGGGTCAGTTAGTCAGTTTACCCCCCGAGGGTCAGTTAGTCAGTTTACCCCACTGGGGGTCAGTTAGTCAGTTTACCCCACTGGGGGTCAGTTAGTCAGTTTACCCCCCTGGGGGTCAGTTACTCAGTTTACCCCCCCTGGGGGTCAGTTAGTCAATTTACCCCCCAGGGGTCAGTTAGTCAGTTTACCCCCCGAGGGTCAGTTAGTCAGTTTACCCCACTGGGGGTCAGTTAGTCAGTTTACCCCACTGGGGGTCAGTTAGTCAGTTTACCCCCCTGGGGGTCAGTTACTCAGTTTACCCCCCTGGGGGTCAGTTACTCAGTTTATTCCCCTGTTGTCAGTTTACCCCTCCTGGGGTCAGTTAGTCAGTTTAATCCCCGAGGGTCAGTTAGTCAGTTTACCCCCGAGGGTCAGTTAGTCAGTTTACCCCCCGAGGGTCAGTTAGTCAGTTTACCCCCGAGGGTCAGTTAGTCAGTTTACCCCCAGGGGTCAGTTAGTCAGTTTACCCCCCGAGGGTCAGTTAGTCAGTTTACCCCCAGGGGTCAGTTAGTCAGTTTACCCCCCGAGGGTCAGTTAGTCAGTTTACCCCCAGGGGTCAGTTAGTCAGTTTACCCCCCGAGGGTCAGTTAGTCAGTTTACCCCACTGGGGGTCAGTTAGTCAGTTTACCCCACTGGGGGTCAGTTAGTCAGTTTACCCCACTGGGGGTCAGTTAGTCAGTTTACCCCCCTGGGGGTCAGTTAGTTAGTTTACCCCACTGGGGGTCAGTTAGTCAGTTTACCCCCCTGGGGGTCAGTTAGTCAGTTTACCCCCCTGGGGGTCAGTTAGTCAGTTTACCCCCCGAGGGTCAGTTAGTCAGTTTACCCCCCAGGGGTCAGTTAGTCAGTTTACCCCACTGGGGGTCAGTTAGTCAGTTTACCCCCCGAGGGTCAGTTAGTCAGTTTACCCCCCGAGGGTCAGTTAGTCAGTTTACCCCCCGGGGGTCAGTTAGTCAGTTTATTTCCCTGTTGTCAGTTTACCCCCTGGGGGTCAGTTAGTCAGTTTACCCCACTGGGGGTCAGTTAGTCAGTTTACCCCCGAGGGTCAGTTAGTCAGTTTACCCCCCGGGGGTCAGTTAGTCAGTTTACCCCCCGGGGGTCAGTTAGTCAGTTTACCCCCTCTGGGGGTCAGTTAGTCAGTTTACCCCCTCTGGGGGTCAGTTAGTCAGTTTACCCCCTCTGGGGGTCAGTTAGTCAGTTTACCCCTCTGGGGTCAGTTAGTCAGTTTACCCCCTCTGGGGGTCAGTTAGTCAGTTTACCCCCTCTGGGGGTCAGTTAGTCAGTTTACCCCCGGGGGTCAGTTAGTCAGTTTACCCCCCGAGGGTCAGTTAGTCAGTTTACCCCACTGGGGGTCAGTTAGTCAGTTTACCCCACTGGGGGTCAGTTAGTCAGTTTACCCCCCTGGGGGTCAGTTACTCAGTTTACCCCCCTGGGGGTCAGTTACTCAGTTTACCCCCCCTGGGGGTCAGTTAGTCAGTTTACCCCCCGAGGGTCAGTTAGTCAGTTTACCCCCCGAGGGTCAGTTAGTCAGTTTACCCCCGAGGGTCAGTTAGTCAGTTTACCCCCCAGGGGTCAGTTAGTCAGTTTACCCCCCGAGGGTCAGTTAGTCAGTTTACCCCACTGGGGGTCAGTTAGTCAGTTTACCCCACTGGGGGTCAGTTAGTCAGTTTACCCCACTGGGGGTCAGTTAGTCAGTTTACCCCCCGAGGGTCAGTTAGTCAGTTTACCCCCCGGGGGTCAGTTAGTCAGTTTATTTCCCTGTTGTCAGTTTACCCCCCTGGGGGTCAGTTAGTCAGTTTACCCCACTGGGGGTCAGTTAGTCAGTTTACCCCCCGAGGGTCAGTTAGTCAGTTTACCCCCCGGGGGTCAGTTAGTCAGTTTACCCCCCGGGGGTCAGTTAGTCAGTTTACCCCCTCTGGGGGTCAGTTAGTCAGTTTACCCCTCTGGGGGTCAGTTAGTCAGTTTACCCCCTCTGGGGGTCAGTTAGTCAGTTTACCCCCCGGGGGTCAGTTAGTCAGTTTACCCCCTCTGGGGGTCAGTTAGTCAGTTTACCCCCTCTGGGGGTCAGTTAGTCAGTTTACCCCACCTGGGGTCAGTTAGTCAGTTTACCCCCCGGGGGTCAGTTAGTCAGTTTACCCCACTGGGGGTCAGTTAGTCAGTTTACCCCCCGAGGGTCAGTTAGTCAGTTTACCCCCCGGGGGTCAGTTAGTCAGTTTACCCCCGGGGGTCAGTTAGTCAGTTTACCCACTGGGGGTCAGTTAGTCAGTTTACCCCCCGAGGGTCAGTTAGTCAGTTTACCCCCCGAGGGTCAGTTAGTCAGTTTACCCCCGGGGGTCAGTTAGTCAGTTTACCCCCTCTGGGGGTCAGTTAGTCAGTTTACCCCCTCTGGGGGTCAGTTAGTCAGTTTACCCCCTCTGGGGGTCAGTTAGTCAGTTTACCCCCGGGGTCAGTTAGTCAGTTTACCCCCTCTGGGGGTCAGTTAGTCAGTTTACCCCCTCTGGGGGTCAGTTAGTCAGTTTACCCCACCTGGGGTCAGTTAGTCAGTTTACCCCCCGGGGGTCAGTTAGTCAGTTTACCCCACTGGGTGTCAGTTAGTCAGTTTACCCCCGGGGGTCAATTAGTTTACTCCCCCTGGGGGTCAGTTAGTCAGTTTATTTTCCTGTTGTCAGTTTACCCCTCCTGGGGTCAGTTAGTCAGTTTACCCCCCAGGGGTCAGTTACTCAGTTTACCCCCCAGGGGTCAGTTACTCAGTTTACCCCCAGGGGTCAGTTAGTCAGTTTACCCCCCGAGGGTCAGTTAGTCAGTTTACCCCACTGGGGGTCAGTTAGTCAGTTTACCCCACTGGGGGTCAGTTAGTCAGTTTACCCCCCTGGGGGTCAGTTAGTCAGTTTACCCCACTGGGGGTCAGTTAGTCAGTTTACCCCCTGGGGGTCAGTTAGTCAGTTTACCCCACTGGGGTCAGTTAGTCAGTTTACCCCCCGAGGGTCAGTTAGTCAGTTTACCCCCCAGGGGTCAGTTAGTCAGTTTACCCCCCCCTGGGGGTCAGTTACTCAGTTTACCCCTCGAGGGTCACTTACTCAGTTTACCCCACTGGGGTCAGTTAGTCAGTTTACCCCCCCTGGGGGTCAGTTACTCAGTTTACCCTCCTGGGGTCAGTTAGTCAGTTTACCCCCCGAGGGTCAGTTAGTCAGTTTACCCCCCGAGGGTCAGTTAGTCAGTTTACCCCACTGGGGGTCAGTTAGTCAGTTTACCCCACTGGGGGTCAGTTAGTCAGTTTACCCCCCTGGGGGTCAGTTAGTCAGTTTACCCCCCCTGGGGGTCAGTTAGTCAATTTACCCCCCAGGGGTCAGTTAGTCAGTTTTACCCCCCGAGGGTCAGTTAGTCAGTTTACCCCACTGGGGGTCAGTTAGTCAGTTTACCCCACTGGGGGTCAGTTAGTCAGTTTACCCCCCTGGGGGTCAGTTAGTCAGTTTACCCCCCGAGGGTCAGTTAGTCAGTTTACCCCACTGGGGTCAGTTAGTCAGTTTACCCCCCGGGGGTCAGTTAGTCAGTTTATTTCCCTGTTGTCAGTTTACCCCCCCGGGGGTCAGTTAGTTTCCCCCCGAGGGTCAGTTAGTCAGTTTACCCCACTGGGGGTCAGTTAGTCAGTTTACCCCCCGAGGGTCAGTTAGTCAGTTTACCCCACTGGGGGTCAGTTAGTCAGTTTACCCCACTGGGGGTCAGTTAGTCAGTTTACCCCCCTGGGGGTCAGTTAGTCAGTTTACCCCACTGGGGGTCAGTTAGTCAGTTTACCCCCCCTGGGGGTCAGTTACTCTGTTTACCCCCCCTGGGGGTCAGTTAGTCAGTTTACCCCCCGAGGGTCAGTTAGTCAGTTTACCCCCCAGGGGTCAGTTAGTCAGTTTACCCCCCAGGGGTCAGTTAGTCAGTTTACCCCACTGGGGGTCAGTTAGTCAGTTTACCCCCCGAGGGTCAGTTAGTCAGTTTACCCCCCGAGGGTCAGTTAGTCAGTTTACCCCCCGGGGGTCAGTTAGTCAGTTTATTTCCCTGTTGTCAGTTTACCCCCTGGGGGTCAGTTAGTCAGTTTACCCCACTGGGGGTCAGTTAGTCAGTTTACCCCCCGAGGGTCAGTTAGTCAGTTTACCCCCCGGGGGTCAGTTAGTCAGTTTATTTCCCTGTTGTCAGTTTACCCCCCCGGGGGTCAGTTAGTTTCCCCCCGAGGGTCAGTTAGTCAGTTTACCCCACTGGGGGTCAGTTAGTCAGTTTACCCCCCGAGGGTCAGTTAGTCAGTTTACCCCACTGGGGGTCAGTTAGTCAGTTTACCCCCTCTGGGGGTCAGTTAGTCAGTTTACCCCCTCTGGGGGTCAGTTAGTCAGTTTACCCCCTGGGGGTCAGTTAGTCAGTTTACCCCCTCTGGGGGTCAGTTAGTCAGTTTACCCCCTCTGGGGGTCAGTTAGTCAGTTTACCCCACTGGGGGTCAGTTAGTCAGTTTACCCCACTGGGGGTCAGTTAGTCAGTTTACCCCCGAGGGTCAGTTACTCAGTTTATTCCCCTGTTATCAGTTTACCCCCGAGGGTCAGTTACTCAGTTTACCCCCCCTGGGGGTCAGTTACTCAGTTTATCCCTGGGAGTCAGTGAGTTTACTCCCCTGTTGTCAGTTAGTTTACTCCCCCTGGGGGTCACTTACTCAGTTTACCCCTCCTGGGGTCAGTTAGTCAGTTTACCCCCCCTGGGGGTCAGTTAGTCAGTTTACTCCCCTGTTGTCAGTTAGTCAGCTTACCCCCCCCCCGGGGGTCAGTTAGTCAGTTTACCCCCTGGGGGTCAGTTACTCAGTTTACCCCCCAGGGGGTCAGATACTCACTTTACCCCCCGGGGGTCAGTTAGTCAGCTTACTATCCTGGGGGTCAGTTAGTCAGTTTACCCCCTCTGGGGGTCAGTTAGTCAGTTTACCCCCCGGGGGTCAGTTAGTCAGTTTACCCCCTCTGGGGGTCAGTTAGTCAGTTTACCCCACCTGGGGTCAGTTAGTCAGTTTACCCCCCGGGGGTCAGTTAGTCAGTTTACCCCACTGGGTGTCAGTTAGTCAGTTTACCCCCGGGGGTCAATTAGTTTACTCCCCCTGGGGGTCAGTTAGTCAGTTTATTTTCCTGTTGTCAGTTTACCCCTCCTGGGGTCAGTTAGTCAGTTTACCCCCCAGGGGTCAGTTACTCAGTTTACCCCCCAGGGGTCAGTTACTCAGTTTACCCCCCAGGGGTCAGTTAGTCAGTTTACCCCCCGAGGGTCAGTTAGTCAGTTTACCCCACTGGGGGTCAGTTAGTCAGTTTACCCCACTGGGGGTCAGTTAGTCAGTTTACCCCCCTGGGGGTCAGTTAGTCAGTTTACCCCACTGGGGGTCAGTTAGTCAGTTTACCCCCCTGGGGGTCAGTTAGTCAGTTTACCCCACTGGGGGTCAGTTAGTCAGTTTACCCCCCGAGGGTCAGTTAGTCAGTTTACCCCCCAGGGGTCAGTTAGTCAGTTTACCCCCCCCTGGGGGTCAGTTACTCAGTTTACCCCTCGAGGGTCACTTACTCAGTTTACCCCACTGGGGTCAGTTAGTCAGTTTACCCCCCCCTGGGGGTCAGTTACTCAGTTTACCCCTCCTGGGGTCAGTTAGTCAGTTTACCCCCCGAGGGTCAGTTAGTCAGTTTACCCCCCGAGGGTCAGTTAGTCAGTTTACCCCACTGGGGGTCAGTTAGTCAGTTTACCCCCGGGGGTCAGTTAGTCAGTTTACCCCCCGGGGGTCAGTTAGTCAGTTTACCCCCTCTGGGGGTCAGTTAGTCAGTTTACCCACCTGGGGTCAGTTAGTCAGTTTACCCCCTGGGGGTCAGTTAGTCAGTTTATTTTCCTGTTGTCAGTTTACCCCTCCTGGGGTCAGTTACTCAGTTTACCCCCCTGGGGGTCAGTTACTCAGTTTACCCCTCCTGGGGTCAGTTACTCAGTTTACCCCCCCGGAGGTCAGTTAGTCAGTGTACCCCACTGGGGGTCAGTTAGTCAGTTTACTCCCCCTGGGGGTCAGTTACTCACTTTACCCCCCCTGGGGGTCAGTTACTCACTTTACCCCCCGGGGGTCAGTTACTCAGTTTACCCCCCTGGGGGTCAGTTAGTCAGTTTATTCCCCTGTTGTCAGTTTACCCCCCCCTGGGGTTAGTTAGTCAGTTTACCCCCCAGGGGTCAGTTACTCAGTTTACCCCCCTGGGGGTCAGTTACTCAGTTTACCCCCTGGGGTCAATTAGTCAGTTTACACCACCCCCCCCCCCCAGCTTGTCTCTCAGCCTGTGTGATCGGTGCGGTGTGATCGGTACGGTGTGATCGGTGCGGTGTGATCGGTACGGTGTGATCGGTACGGTGTGATCGGTGCGGTGTGATCGGTGCGGTGTGATTAGTACGGTGTGATTAGTACGGTGTGATTGGTACGGTGTGATTAGTACGGTGTGATCGGTACGGTGTGATTAGTACGGTGTGATCGGTACGGTGTGATCAGTACGGTGTGATCGGTACGGTGTGATCGGTACGGTGTGATCGGTACGGTGTGATCGGTGCGGTGTGATCGGTACGGTGTGATCGGTGCGGTGTGATCGGTGCGGTGTGATTAGTACGGTGTGATCGGTACGGTGTGATCGGTACGGTGTGATCGGTGCGGTGTGATCGGTGCGGTGTGATTAGTACGGTGTGATCGGTACGGTGTGATCGGTACGGTGTGATCAGTACGGTGTGATTGGTACGGTGTGATTAGTACGGTGTGATCGGTACGGTGTGATCAGTACGGTGTGATTAGTACGGTGTGATCGGTACGGTGTGATCGGTACGGTGTGATCGGTGCGGTGTGATCGGTGCGGTGTGATTAGTACGGTGTGATCGGTACGGTGTGATCGGTACGGTGTGATCAGTACGGTGTGATCGGTGCGGTGTGATTAGTACGGTGTGATCGGTACGGTGTGATCAGTACGGTGTGATCGGTACGGTGTGATCGGTACGGTGTGATTAGTACGGTGTGATCGGTACGGTGTGATCAGTACGGTGTGATTGGTACGGTGTGATCGGTACGGTGTGATTAGTACGGTGTGATCGGTACGGTGTGATCAGTACGGTGTGATCAGTACGGTGTGATTAGTACGGTGTGATTAAGTACGGTGTGATTGGTACGGTGTGATTAGTACGGTGTGATCGGTACGGTGTGATCAGTACGGTGTGATCAGTACGGTGTGATTAGTACGGTGTGATTGGTACGGTGTGATTAGTACGGTGTGATTAGTACGGTGTGATCGGTACGGTGTGATCAGTACGGTGTGATTGGTACGGTGTGATCAGTACGGTGTGATTAGTACGGTGTGATTAGTACGGTGTGATTAGTACGGTGTGATCGGTACGGTGTGATCAGTACGGTGTGATCGGTACGGTGTGATTAGTACGGTGTGATTGGTACGGTGTGATTAGTACGGTGTGATTAGTACGGTGTGATCGGTACGGTGTGATTGGTACGGTGTGATTGGTACGGTGTGATTAGTACGGTGTGATCGGTACGGTGTGATTAGTACGGTGTGATTAGTACGGTGTGATCGGTACGGTGTGATCAGTACGGTGTGATCAGTACGGTGTGATTAGTACGGTGTGATCGGTACGGTGTGATTAGTACGGTGTGATTAGTACGGTGTGATCGGTACGGTGTGATCGGTACGGTGTGATTAGTACGGTGTGATTAGTACGGTGTGATTGGTACGGTGTGATTGGTACGGTGTGATTAGTACGGTGTGATTAGTACGGTGTGATCGGTACGGTGTGATCGGTACGGTGTGATTAGTACGGTGTGATTAGTACGGTGTGATTGGTGCGGTGTGATTAGTACGGTATAGTTTCCTCCCAGTTGGTGTCTGTTAGGTCCCCCCACACACCATCAGATTGTCTGCTGAGTTTTTCCTTCAGATTTACAAAAACCACATAATATGAGGTCACAGCTCAGGAGTGTCGGTGTGTCTGGAATCAGGCCGGCCCTTCACTACATGGATTTGGTAAATCTGAAGACAAAAATCAGCAGAAAGGCTTTAGTGTCAGATTGTCCACCACACTATCACAGTCACACCATGAGATCCCCACCATTACCAGTATAGAAATCCCAGTATATATGTGACAGAAGTAAGTACACCCCTCACTCACTGGTCATGTGACAACACTGAGGAAATGACGCTTGTCTACAACTCGTCCTGTTATCCCCTTGTATGTTCTGAGGGGAACCTGTCCTGTTATACCGCTGTATGGTCTTGGCCACCGTGCTGCAGCTCAGTTTCAGGGTCTTGGCAATCCTCTTATAGCCTAGGCCATCTTTATGTAGAGCGACAATTCTTATCTTCAGATCCTCAGAGAGATCTTTGCCATGAGGTGCCATGTTGTACTTCCAGTGACCAGTATGAGAGAGTGAGAGCGACAACACCAAACTTAACACACCTGCTCCCCATTCACACCTGAGACCTTGTAACACTAACGAGTCACATGACACCGGGGGGAGGGAAAATGGCTAATTGGGCCCAATTTGGAGATTTCCCCTTAGGGGTGTACTGACTTTTGTTGCCAGCGGTTTAGACATTAATGGCCGTGTGTTGAGTTATTTTGAGGGGACAGGAAATTGACACTGTTATACAAGCTGTACACTCACTACTTTACATTGTAGACAAGTGTCATTTCTTCAGTGTTGTCACATGAAAAGAGAGGAGAGGGGTGTACTTACTTCTGTCACACACTACATTATATATATATATACAGTATATAGGTGTATCGCACTCTGCAGACTTTTTATTGGAGTTTTTTTGGTAAATAAAATATTTTGAGATCATAAAACAAAGTGAAACAATCTAACAAAGAAATAATCGCAATCACTGACACCCCTCCCCCCAATACAACCCCCTCCCCCCCTACACCCCCTCCATACACACACCGATCATTGCCGTACTGACAACACATCGGCCCCGATTACCGCACATGGTCGATGGGGGTATGGGGGGAGGGTGATGGGGGGACGATGGGGGGGGGGGGGGGGGTGATGAGGAGAGTATGAATGGGAGAGATCCGATCACTTACCGATCACCTCCTCCGATCACAGCGCCGTCACCACTCACCGCACTCATCTCCATAGCAACCGACATCAACATCACCGCAGCAACCAGGGGGCGGGGCTTCCCACACCACCACCACAAACCCCGCCCACACCCATCAACGCACCCAAGTCACATGACACCGAGACACGCCCACCGAGCGGGAAATCCCAAAATAATCCATCCGAGAATCAAAGAAACATTTATATTACCGATCACTGTGACGTCATATCATATGTGACCAATCATCACCCTCCTCCTCCTCCTCATCACCATCATCACAAGAGAATATCACTCAACATCATACCCTACCATATATATATATATATCTGTACTACAAACTCCTCCCTCCTATTATATATATATATCTGTACTACAAACTCCTCCCTCCTATATATATATCTGTACTACAAACTCCTCCCTCCTATTATATATATATATATCTATACTACAAACTCCTCCCTCCTATTAAATATATATATCTGTACTACAAACTCCTCCCCTCCTATTATATATATATATCTGTACTACAAACTCCTCCTCCTATTATATATATATATATCTATACTACAAACTCCTCCTCCTATTATATATATATATCTGTACTACAAACTCCTCCCTCCTATTATATATATATATATCTGTACTACAAACTCCCTCCCTCCTATTATATATATATATCTATACTACAAACTCCTCCCTCCTATTATATATATATATCTGTACTACAAACTCCTCCCTCCTATTATATATATATATATCTGTACTACAAACTCCTCCCTCCTATTATATATATATATCTATACTACAAACTCCTCCCTCCTATTATATATATATATCTGTACTACAAACTCCTCCCTCCTATTATATATATATATCTGTACTACAAAACTCCTCCCTCCTATTATATAATATATATATGTACTACAAACTCCTCCCTCCTATATATATATATCTCTGTACTACAAACTCCTCCCTCCTATTATATATATATATCTGTACTACAAACTCCTCCCTCCTATATATATATATATATATATCTGTACTACAAACTCCTCCCTCCTAT
>NW_027507732.1:494207-561512 GCF_037356315.1 Lithobates pipiens | reverse complement strand
CAATACTACCCCCGGGATCTGGTCACCTACCACTAATGCCCCCAATACTACCCCCGGGATCTGGTCACCTACCACTAATGCCCCCAATACTACCCCCGGGATCTGGTCACCTACCACTAATGCCCCCAATACTACCCCCGGGATCTGGTCACCTACCACTAATGCCCCCAATACTACCCCCGGGATCTGGTCACCTACCACTAATGCCCCCAATACTACCCCCGGGATCTGGTCACCTACCACTAATGCCCCCAATACTACCCCCGGGATCTGGTCACCTACCGCTAATGCCCCCAATACTACCCCGGGATCTGGTCACCTACCGCTAATGCCCCCAATACTACCCCCGGGATCTGGTCACCTACCGCTAATGCCCCCAATACTACCCCCGGGATCTGGTCACCTACCGCTAATGCCCCCAATACTACCCCCGGGATCTGGTCACCTACCGCTAATGCCCCCAATACTACCCCCGGGATCTGGTCACCTACCGCTAATGCCCCCAATACTACCCCCGGGATCTGGTCACCTACCGCTAATGCCCCCAATACTACCCCCGGGATCTGGTCACCTACCGCTAATGCCCCCAATACTACCCCCGGGATCTGGTCACCTACCACTAATGCCCCCAATACTACCCCCGGGATCTGGTCACCTACCACTAATGCCCCCAATACTACCCCCGGGATCTGGTCACCTACCGCTAATGCCCCCAATACTACCCCCGAGATCTGGTCACCTACCACTAATGCCCCCAATACTACCCCCGGGATCTGGTCACCTACCACTAATGCCCCCAATACTACCCCCGGGATCTGGTCACCTTCCACTAATGCCCCCAATACTACCCCCGGGATCTGGTCACCTACCACTAATGCCCCCAATACTACCCCCGAGATCTGGTCACCTACCACTAATGCCCCCAATACTACCCCCGGGATCTGGTCACCTACCACTAATGCCCCCAATACTACCCCCGGGATCTGGTCACTTACCACTAATGCCCCCAATACTACCCCCGGGATCTGGTCACCTTCCATTAATGCCCCCAATACTACCCCCGGGATCTGGTCACCTACCACTAATGCCCCCAATACTACCCCCGAGATCTGGTCACCTACCACTAATGCCCCCAATACTACCCCCGGGATCTGGTCACCTACCACTAATGCCCCCAATACTACCCCCGGGATCTGGTCACCTACCACTAATGCCCCCAATACTACCCCCGGGATCTGGTCACCTACCGCTAATGCCCCCAATACTACCCCCGGGATCTGGTCACCTACCACTAATGCCCCCAATACTTCCCCCGGGATCTGGTCACCTACCGCTAATGCCCCCAATACTACCCCCGGGATCTGGTCACCTACCACTAATGCCCCCAATACTACCCCCGGGATCTGGTCACCTACCACTAATGCCCCCAATACTACCCCCGGGATCTGGTCACTTACCACTAATGCCCCCAATACTACCCCCGGGATCTGGTCACCTTCCATTAATGCCCCCAATACTACCCCCGGGATCTGGTCACCTACCACTAATGCCCCCAATACTACCCCCGAGATCTGGTCACCTACCACTAATGCCCCCAATACTACCCCCGGGATCTGGTCACCTACCACTAATGCCCCCAATACTACCCCGGGATCTGGTCACCTACCACTAATGCCCCCAATACTACCCCCGGGATCTGGTCACCTACCGCTAATGCCCCCAATACTACCCCCGGGATCTGGTCACCTACCACTAATGCCCCCAATACTACCCCCGGGATCTGGTCACCTACCGCTAATGCCCCTAATACTACCCCCGGGATCTGGTCACTTACCGCTAATGCCCCCAATACTACCCCCGGGATCTGGTCACCTACCACTAATGCCCCCAATACTACCCCCGGGATCTGGTCACCTACCACTAATGCCCCCAATACTACCCCCGGGATCTGGTCACCTACCGCTAATGCCCCCAATACTACCCCCGGGATCTGGTCACCTACCACTAATGCCCCCAATACTACCCCCGGGATCTGGTCACCTACCACTAATGCCCCCAATACTACCCCCGGGATCTGGTCACCTACCGCTAATGCCCCCAATACTACCCCCGAGATCTGGTCACCTACCACTAATGCCCCCAATACTACCCCCGGGATCTGGTCACCTACCACTAATGCCCCCAATACTACCCCCGGGATCTGGTCACCTTCCATTAATGCCCCCAATACTACCCCCGGGATCTGGTCACCTACCACTAATGCCCCCAATACTACCCCCGAGATCTGGTCACCTACCACTAATGCCCCCAATACTACCCCGGGATCTGGTCACCTACCACTAATGCCCCCAATACTACCCCCGGGATCTGGTCACCTACCACTAATGCCCCCAATACTACCCCCGGGATCTGGTCACCTTCCATTAATGCCCCCAATACTACCCCCGGGATCTGGTCACCTACCACTAATGCCCCCAATACTACCCCCGAGATCTGGTCACCTACCACTAATGCCCCCAATACTACCCCCGGGATCTGGTCACCTACCACTAATGCCCCCAATACTACCCCCGGGATCTGGTCACCTACTAATGCCCCCAATACTTTCCCCGGGATCTGGTCACCTACCGCTAATGCCCCCAATACTACCCCCGGGATCTGGTCACCTACCACTAATGCCCCCAATACTTCCCCCGGGATCTGGTCACCTACCGCTAATGCCCCCAATACTACCCCCGGGATCTGGTCACCTACCACTAATGCCCCCAATACTACCCCCGGGATCTGGTCACCTACCACTAATGCCCCCAATACTACCCCCGGGATCTGGTCACCTACCACTAATGCCCCCAATACTACCCCCGGGATCTGGTCACCTACCGCTAATGCCCCCAATACTACCCCCGGGATCTGGTCACCTACCACTAATGCCCCCAATACTACCCCCGGGATCTGGTCACCTACCGCTAATGCCCCCAATACTACCCCCGGGATCTGGTCACCTACCACTAATGCCCCCAATACTACCCCCGGGATCTGGTCACCTACCGCTAATGCCCCCAATACTACCCCCGGGATCTGGTCACCTACCACTAATGCCCCCAATACTACCCCCGGGATCTGGTCACCTACCACTAATGCCCCCAATACTACCCCCGGGATCTGGTCACCTACCGCTAATGCCCCCAATACTACCCCCGGGATCTGGTCACCTACCGCTAATGCCCCCAATACTACCCCCGGGATCTGGTCACCTACCACTAATGCCCCCAATACTACCCCCGGGATCTGGTCACCTACCACTAATGCCCCCAATACTACCCCCGGGATCTGGTCACCTACCGCTAATGCCCCCAATACTACCCCCGGGATCTGGTCACCTACCACTAATGCCCCCAATACTACCCCCGGGATCTGGTCACCTACCACTAATGCCCCCAATACTACCCCCGGGATCTGGTCACCTACCGCTAATGCCCCCAATACTACCCCCGGGATCTGGTCACCTACCACTAATGCCCCCAATACTACCCCCGGGATTTGGTCACCTACCGCTAATGCCCCCAATACTACCCCCGGGATCTGGTCACCTACCGCTAATGCCCCTAATACTACCCCCGGGATCTGGTCACTTACCGCTAATGCCCCCAATACTACCCCCGGGATCTGGTCACCTACCACTAATGCCCCCAATACTACCCCCGGGATCTGGTCACCTTCCATTAATGCCCCCAATACTACCCCCGGGATCTGGTCACCTACCACTAATGCCCCCAATACTACCCCCGAGATCTGGTCACCTACCACTAATGCCCCCAATACTACCCCCGGGATCTGGTCACCTACCACTAATTCCCCCAATACTACCCCGGGATCTGGTCACCTACCACTAATGCCCCCAATACTACCCCGGGATCTGGTCACCTACCGCTAATGCCCCCAATACTACCCCTGGGATCTGGTCACCTACCACTAATGCCCCCAATACTACCCCCGGGATCTGGTCACCTACCGCTAATGCCCCTAATACTACCCCCGGGATCTGGTCACTTACCGCTAATGCCCCCAATACTACCCCCGGGATCTGGTCACCTACCACTAATGCCCCCAATACTACCCCCGGGATCTGGTCACCTACCACTAATGCCCCCAATACTACCCCCGGGATCTGGTCACCTACCACTAATGCCCCCAATACTACCCCCGGGATCTGGTCACCTACCACTAATGCCCCCAATACTACCCCCGGGATCTGGTCACCTACCGCTAATGCCCCCAATACTACCCCCGGGATCTGGTCACCTACCACTAATGCCCCCAATACTACCCCCGGGATCTGGTCACCTACCACTAATGCCCCCAATACTACCCCCAGGATCTGGTCACCTACCGCTAATGCCCCCAATACTACCCCCGAGATCTGGTCACCTACCACTAATGCCCCCAATACTACCCCCGGGATCTGGTCACCTACCACTAATGCCCCCAATACTACCCCCGGGATCTGGTCACCTTCCATTAATGCCCCCAATACTACCCCCGGGATCTGGTCACCTACCACTAATGCCCCCAATGCTACCCCCGAGATCTGGTCACCTACCACTAATGCCCCCAATACTACCCCGGGATCTGGTCACCTACCACTAATGCCCCCAATACTACCCCCGGGATCTGGTCACCTACCACTAATGCCCCCAATACTACCCCCGGGATCTGGTCACCTTCCATTAATGCCCCCAATACTACCCCCGGGATCTGGTCACCTACCACTAATGCCCCCAATACTACCCCCGAGATCTGGTCACCTACCACTAATGCCCCCAATACTACCCCCGGGATCTGGTCACCTACCACTAATGCCCCCAATACTACCCCCGGGATCTGGTCACCTACCACTAATGCCCCCAATACTACGCCCGGAACATGTTCTGCACTGCCTATCTCCACCTCTCCACCCTCCCCCCATCACCCAGATAATAAACCCCTCTAACATTCTTACCCCCCATCTTTATCTAACAATTCTTATCTTCACATCCTCAGAGAGGTCTCTGCCATGAGGTGCCATGTTATCCTTCCAGTGACCAGGATGAGAGAGTGAGAGCGATAACACCAAATGTAACACACCTGAGACCTTGTAACACTAACCAGTCACATGACACCAGAGCCCCTCACACAGCTTTAGGCCTGGACACCCCTCCCCCGACCCTGACCCCCAACATACCCCAGAGCCATCCCACCTCACCTGTACACCCCCCTCACCTATATACCCCCCTCCCCCAACCCTGACCCCCAACATTCCCCAGAGCCATCCCACCTCACCTGTACACCCCCCTCACCTATATACCCCCCTCCCCCAACCCTGACCCCCAACATACCCCAGAGCCCTCCCACCTCACCTGTACACCACCCTCACCTATATACCCCCTCACCTATATACCCCTCCTCCCCCGTCCCTGACCCCCAACATACCCCAGAGCCCTCCCACCTCACCTGTACACCCCCCTCACCTATATACCCCCCTCCCCCAACCCTGACCCCCAACATACCCCAGAGCCATCCCACCTCACCTGTACACCCCCCTCCCCCAACCCTGACCCCCAACATACCCCAGAGCCATCCCACCTCACCTGTACACCCCCCTCACCTATACACCCCCCCTCCCCCAACCCTGACCCCCAACATACCCCAGAGCCATCCCACCTCACCTGTACACCCCCCTCACCTATATACCCCCCTCCCCCAACCCTGACCCCCAACATACCCCAGAGCCATCCCACCTCACCTGTACAACCCCCTCACCTATATACCCCCCTCCCCCAACCCTGACCCCTAACATACCCCAGAGCCATCCCACCTCACCTGTACACCCCCCTCACCTATACACCCCCCTCCCCCAACCCTGACCCCCAACATACCCCAGAGCCATCCCACCTCACCTGTACACCCCCCTCACCTATATACCCCCCTCCCCCAACCCTGACCCCCAACATACCCCAGAGCCATCCCACCTCACCTGTACACCCCCCTCACCTATATACCCCCTCCCCCAACCCTGACCCCCAACATACCCCAGAGCCATCCCACCTCACCTGTACACCCCCCTCACCTATATACCCCCCTCCCCCAACCCTGACCCACAACATTCCCCAGAGCCATCCCACCTCACCTGTACACCCCCCTCACCTATATACCCCCCTCCCCCAACCCTGACCCCCAACATACCCCAGAGCCATCCCACCTCACCTGTACACCCCCCTCACCTATATACCCCCCTCCCCCAACCCTGACCCCCAACATACCCCAGAGCCATCCCACCTCACCTGTACACCCCCTCACCTATATACCCCCCTCCCCCAACCCTGACCCCCAACATACCCCAGAGCCATCCCACCTCACCTGTACACCCCCCTCACCTATATACCCCCCTCCCCCAACCCTGACCCCCAACATACCCCAGAGCCCTCCCACCTCACCTGTACACCCCCCTCACCTATATACCCCCCTCCCCCAACCCTGACCCCCAACATACCCCAGAGCCATCCCACCTCACCTGTACACCCCCCTCACCTATATACCCCCCTCCCCCAACCCTGACCCCCAACATTCCCCAGAGCCATCCCACCTCACCTGTACACCCCCCTCACCTATATACCCCCCCTCCCCCAACCCTGACCCCCAACATTCCCCAGAGCCATCCCACCTCACCTGTACACCCCCCTCACCTATATACCCCCCTCCCCCGACCCTGACCCCCAACATACCCCAGAGCCATCCCACCTCACCTGTACACCCCCCTCACCTATATACCCCCCCTCCCCCAACCCTGACCCCCAACATACCCCAGAGCCATCCCACCTCACCTGTACACCCCCCTCACCTATATACCCCCCTCCCCCAACCCTGACCCCCAACATTCCCCAGAGCCATCCCACCTCACCTGTACACCCCCCTCACCTATATACCCCCCCTCCCCCAACCCTGACCCCCAACATACCCCAGAGCCATCCCACCTCACCTGTACACCCCCCTCACCTATATACCCCCCCTCCCCCAACCCTGACCCCCAACATTCCCCAGAGTCATTCCACCTCACCTGTACACCCCCCTCACCTATATACCCCCCTCCCCCAACCCTGACCCCCAACATACCCCAGAGCCATCCCACCTCACCTGTACACCCCCTCACCTATATACCCCCCTCCCCCAACCCTGACCCCCAACACACCCCAGAGCCATCCCACCTCACCTGTACACCCCCCTCACCTATATACCCCCCCTCCCCCAACCCTGACCCCCAACATACCCCAGAGCCATCCCACCTCACCTGTACACCCCCCTCACCTATATACCCCCCTCCCCCAACCCTGACCCCCACCATACCCCAGAGCCATCCCACCTCACCTGTACACCCCCCTCACCTATATACCCCCCTCCCCCGACCCTGACCCCCAACATTCCCCAGAGTCATCCCACCTCACCTGTACACCCCCCTCACCTATATACCCCCCTCCCCCGACCCTGACCCCCAACATACCCCAGAGCCATCCCACCTCACCTGTACACCCCCCTCACCTATATACCCCCCTCCCCCAACCCTGACCCCCAACATACCCCAGAGCCATCCCACCTCACCTGTACACCCCCCTCACCTATATACCCCCCCTCCCCCAACCCTGACCCCCAACATACCCCAGAGCCATCCCACCTCACCTGTACACCCCCCTCACCTATATACCCCCCCTCCCCCAACCCTGACCCCCAACATACCCCAAAGCCATCCCACCTCACCTGTACACCCCCTTCACCTATATACCCCCCTCCCCCAACCCTGACCCCCAACATACCCCAGAGCCATCCCACCTCACCTGTACACCCCCCTCACCTATATACCCCCCTCCCCCAACCCTGACCCCCAACATACCCCAGAGCCATCCCACCTCACCTGTACACCCCCCTCACCTATATACCCCCCTCCCCCAACCCTGACCCCCAACATTCCCCAGAGTCATCCCACCTCACCTGTACACCCCCCTCACCTATATACCCCCCTCCCCCAACCCTGACCCCCAACATACCCCAGAGCCATCCCACCTCACCTGTACACCCCCCTCACCTATATACCCCCCTCCCCCAACCCTGACCCCCAACATACCCCAGAGCCATCCCACCTCACCTGTACACCCCCCTCACCTATATACCCCCCTCCCCCAACCCTGACCCCCAACATTCCCCAGAGTCATCCCACCTCACCTGTACACCCCCCTCACCTATATACCCCCCCTCCCCCAACCCTGACCCCCAACATACCCCAGAGCCATCCCACCTCACCTGTACACCCCCCTCACCTATATACCCCCCCTCCCCCAACCCTGACCCCCAACATACCCCAAAGCCATCCCACCTCACCTGTACACCCCCTTCACCTATATACCCCCCTCCCCCAACCCTGACCCCCAACATACCCCAGAGCCATCCCACCTCACCTGTACACCCCCCTCACCTATATACCCCCCTCCCCCAACCCTGACCCCCAACATACCCCAGAGCCATCCCACCTCACCTGTACACCCCCCTCACCTATATACCCCCCTCCCCCAACCCTGACCCCCAACATTCCCCAGAGTCATCCCACCTCACCTGTACACCCCCCTCACCTATATACCCCCCTCCCCCAACCCTGACCCCCAACATACCCCAGAGCCATCCCACCTCACCTGTACACCCCCCTCACCTATATACCCCCCTCCCCCAACCCTGACCCCCAACATACCCCAGAGCCATCCCACCTCACCTGTACACCCCCCTCACCTATATACCCCCCTCCCCCAACCCTGACCCCCAACATTCCCCAGAGTCATCCCACCTCACCTGTACACCCCCCTCACCTATATACCCCCCCTCCCCCATCCCTGACCCCCAACATACCCCAGAGCCATCCCACCTCACCTGTACACCCCCCTCACCTATATACCCCCCTCCCCCAACCCTGACCCCCAACATACCCCAGAGCCATCCCACCTCACCTGTACACCCCCCTCACCTATATACCCCCCTCCCCCAACCCTGACCCCCAACATACCCCAGAGCCATCCCACCTCACCTGTACACCCCCCTCACCTATATACCCCCCTCCCCCAACCCTGACCCCCAACATTCCCCAGAGTCATCCCACCTCACCTGTACACCCCCCTCACCTATATACCCCCCTCCCCCAACCCTGACCCCCAACATACCCCAGAGCCATCCCCCCTCACCTATATACCCCCCTCCCCCAACCCTGACCCCCAACATACCCCAGAGCCATCCAACCTCACCTGTACACCCCCCTCACCTATATACCCCCCTCCCCCAACCCTGACCCCCAACATACCCCAGAGCCATCCCACCTCACCTGTACACCCCCCTCACCTATATACCCTCCTCCCCCAACCCTGACCCCCAACATACCCCAGAGCCATCCCACCTCACCTGTACACCCCCCTCACCTATATACCCCCCTCCCCCAACCCTGACCCCCAACATACCCCAGAGCCATCCCACCTCACCTGTACACCCCCCTCACCTATATACCCCCCTCCCCCAACCCTGACCCCCAACATTCCCCAGAGTCATCCCACCTCACCTGTACACCCCCCCTCACCTATATACCCCCCTCCCCCAACCCTGACCCCCAACATACCCCAAAGCCATCCCACCTCACCTGTACACCCCCCTCACCTATATACCCCCCCTCCCCCAACCCTGACCCCCAACATACCCCAGAGCCATCCCACCTCACCTGTACACCCCCCTCACCTATATACCCCCCTCCCCCAACTCTGACCCCCAACATTCCCCAGAGTCATCCCACCCCACCTGTACACCCCCCTCACCTTTATATCCCCTCCCCCAACCCTGACCCCCAACATACCCCAGAGCCATCCCACCTCACCTGTACACCCCCATCACCTATATACCCCCCTCCCCCAACCCTGACCCCCAACATACCCCAGAGCCATCCCACCTCACCTGTACACCCCCCTCACCTATATACCCCCCCTCCCCCAACCCTGACCCCCAACATTCCCCAGAGTCATCCCACCTCACCTGTACACCCCCCTCACCTATATACCCCCCTCCCCCAACCCTGACCCCCAACATACCCCAGAGCCATCCCACCTCACCTGTACACCCCCCTCACCTATATACCCCCCTCCCCCAACCCTGACCCCCAACATACCCCAGAGCCATCCCACCTCACCTGTACACCCCCCTCACCTATATACCCCCCCTCCCCCAACCCTGACCCCCAACATACCCCAGAGCCATCCCACCTCACCTGTACACCCCCCTCACCTATATACCCCCCTCCCCCAACCCTGACCCCCAACATTCCCCAGAGCCATCCCACCTCACCTGTACACCCCCCTCCCCCAACCCTGACCCCCAACATACCCCAGAGCCATCCCACCTCACCTGTACACCCCCCTCACCTATATACCCCCCTCCCCCAACCCTGACCCCCAACATACCCCAGAGCCCTCCCACCTCACCTGTACACCCCCCTCACCTATATACCCCCCTCCCCCAACCCTGACCCCCAACATACCCCAGAGTCATCCCACCTCACCTGTACACCCCCCTCACCTATATACCCCCCTCCGCCAACCCTGACCCCCAACATACCCCAGAGCCATCCCACCTCACCTGTACACCCCCCTCACCTATATACCCCCCCTCCCCCAACCCTGACCCCCAACATTCCCCAGAGTCATCCCACCTCACCTGTACACCCCCCTCACCTATATACCCCCCTCCCCCAACCCTGACCCCCAACATACCCCAGAGCCATCCCACCTCACCTGTACACCCCCCTCACCTATATACCCCCCTCCCCCAACCCTGACCCCCAACATACCCCAGAGCCATCCCACCTCACCTGTACACCCCCCTCACCTATATACCCCCCCTCCCCCAACCCTGACCCCCAACATACCCCAGAGCCATCCCACCTCACCTGTACACCCCCCTCACCTATATACCCCCCTCCCCCAACCCTGACCCCCAACATTCCCCAGAGCCATCCCACCTCACCTGTACACCCCCCTCCCCCAACCCTGACCCCCAACATACCCCAGAGCCATCCCACCTCACCTGTACACCCCCCTCACCTATATACCCCCCTCCCCCAACCCTGACCCCCAACATACCCCAGAGCCCTCCCACCTCACCTGTACACCCCCCTCACCTATATACCCCCCTCCCCCAACCCTGACCCCCAACATACCCCAGAGTCATCCCACCTCACCTGTACACCCCCCTCACCTATATACCCCCCTCCGCCAACCCTGACCCCCAACATACCCCAGAGCCATCCCACCTCACCTGTACACCCCCCTCACCTATATACCCCCCCTCCCCCAACCCTGACCCCCAACATACCCCAGAGCCATCCCACCTCACCTGTACACCCCCCTCACCTATGTACCCCCCTCCCCCAACCCTGACCCCCAACATACCCCAGAGCCATCCCACCTCACCTGTAAACCCCCCTCACCTATATACCCCCCCTCCCCCAACCCTGACCCCCAACATACCCCAGAGCCATCCCACCTCACCTGTACACCCCCCTCACCTGTACACCCCCCTCACCTATATACCTCCCCGAGCCTATATACATCCCCCCCACACGTGTATATATGTCAGCCCCCCTCACACCTGTGTGTGTATATATATATATATATATATATATATATATATATATATAATGTCCCCCCCCACACCTATATATATATATATATATATATATATATATATATATATATATGTCACCCCTCACTGCTGGACCCCCTCACCCCTGAGGGTCCAGCAACTCTGGTGAGTGGGGTTACCAGAGGGGATCATTGCCTTAAAGGATCCTGTTTTCATCACATCCTACTGAGAGCACCCAGAACTTTACATTGTATTTCACTTTGATATTTCATTTCTATATACATTATATGATCATCACTGTATAAGTTCAGCACTTTATTTATCAGTACTCTATTCCCCTTGCGTATTTTTTCTATCTTGTCATCCAGTTAGGGTCAGGTATGTCGGGGCAGCACACGGCCCGTAGTTAGGGTCAGGTATGTCGGGGCAGCACACGGCCCGTAGTTAGGGTCAGGTATGTCTGGGCAGCACGCGGCCCGTAGTTAGGGTCAGGTATGTCGGGGCAGCACACGGCCCGTAGTTAGGGTCAGGTATGTCGGGGCAGCACACGGACTGTAGTTAGGGTCAGGTATGTCGGGGCAGCACACGGACTGTAGTTAGGGTCAGGTATGTCGGGGCAGCACACGGACTGTAGTTAGGGTCAGGTATGTCTGGGCAGCACACGGCCTGGAGTTAGGGTAAGGTATGTCGGGGCAGCACACGGCCTGTAGTTAGGGTCAGGTATGTTGGGGCAGCACACGGCCTGTAGTTAGGGTCAGGTATGTTGGGGCAGCACACGGCCTATAGTTAGGGTCAGGTATGTCTGGGCAGCACACGGCCTGGAGTTAGGGTCAGGTATGTCTGGGCAGCACACGGACTGTAGTTAGGGTCAGGTATGTCTGGGCAGCACACGGACTGTAGTTAGGGTCAGGTATGTCTGGGCAGCACACGGACTGTAGTTAGGGTCAGGTATGTCGGGGCAGCACACGGACTGGAGTTAGGGTCAGGTATGTCGGGGCAGCGCGCGGCCCGTAGTTACGGTGGCTGTGCTGATCCTTTTAGTTATAACTTCACTTTTATGTATCAAAAAAAATCTCCAGCAAAGTGACAACAATATTCTCAATCAATTGTGTATACAAAAAATATTTTAAATGATAAGGAAGTTCCAGTTCCTCATGTATTAGTGCCACGTGCTAAACGTAACTATTAATGTGCTCTGCTCTGTGATTCTGAAAACCAGGACACCTGACCCGGGGAAGGGAAGAGGAACCTACTGGGAACAAGGACTCGGGACCTCTAGAAGGATGGGACACTGGAAACCAGGACACCTGACCCAGGGAAAGGAAGAGGAACCTACTGGGAACAAGGACTCGGGACCTCTGGAAGGATGGGACACTGGAAACCAGGACACCTGACCCGGGGAAGGGAAGAGGAACCTACTGGGAACAAGGACTCGGGACCTCTGGAAGGATGGGACACTGAAAACCAGGACACCTGACCCGGGGAAGGGAAGAGGAACCTACCAGGAACAAGGACTTGGGACCTCTAGAAGGATGGGACACTGAAAACCAGGACACCTGACCCGGGGAAGGGAAGAGGAACCTACTGGGAACAAGGACTCGGGACCTCTGGAAGGATGGGACACTGGAAACCAGGACACCTGACCCGGGGAAGGGAAGAGGAACCTACCGGGAACAAGGACTCGGGACCTCTGGAAGGATGGGACACTAAAAACCAGGACACCTGACCCGGGGAAGGGAAGAGGAACCTACGGGGAACAAGGACTCGGGACCTCTAGAAGGATGGGACACTGAAAACCAGGACACCTGACCCAGGGAAGGGAAGAGGAACCTACCGGGAACAAGGACTCTGGACCTCTAGAAGGATGGGACACTGAAAACCAGGACACCTGACCCAGGGAAGGGAAGAGGAACCTACCGGGAACAAGGACTCTGGACCTCTAGAAGGATGGGACACTGAAAACCAAGACACCTGACCCGGGGAAGGGAAGAGGAACCTACCGGGAACAAGGACTCTGGACCTCTAGAAGGATGGGACACTGAAAACCAGGACACCTGACCCGGGGAAGGGAAGAGGAACCTACGGGGAACAAGGACTCGGGACCTCTAGAAGGATGGGACACTGAAAACCAGGACACCTGACCCAGGGAAGGGAAGAGGAACCTACCGGGAACAAGGACTCTGGACCTCTAGAAGGATGGGACACTGAAAACCAGGACACCTGACCCGGGGAAGGGAAGAGGAACCTACGGGGAACAAGGACTCGGGACCTCTAGAAGGATGGGACACTGAAAACCAGGACACCTGACCCAGGGAAGGGAAGAGGAACCTACCGGGAACAAGGACTCGGGACCTCTGGAAGGATGGGACACTGGAAACCAGGGCACCTGACCCGGGGAAGGGAAGAGGAGCCTACTGGGAACAAGGACTCGGGACCTCTAGAAGGATGGGACACTGAAAACCAAGACACCTGACCCGGGGAAGGGAAGAGGAACCTACTGGGAACAAGGACTCGGGACCTCTGGAAGGATGGGACACTGAAAACCAGGACACCTGACCCGGGGAAGGGAAGAGGAACCTACTGGGAACAAGGACTCGGGACCTCTGGAAGGATGGGACACTGAAAACCAGGACACCTGACCCAGGGAAGGGAAGAGGAACCTACGGGGAACAAGGACTCGGGACCTCTGGAAGGATGGGACACTGAAAACCAGGACACCTGACCCAGGGAAGGGAAGAGGAACCTACTGGGAACAAGGACTCTGGACCTCTAGAAGGATGGGACACTGGAAACCAGGACACCTGACCCGGGGAAGGGAAGAGGAACCTACCGGGAACAAGGACTCGGGACCTCTAGAAGGATGGGACACTGAAAACCAAGACACCTGACCCGGGGAAGGGAAGAGGAACCTACTGGGAACAAGGACTCGGGACCTCTGGAAGGATGGGACACTGAAAACCAGGACACCTGACCCGGGGAAGGGAAGAGGAACCTACTGGGAACAAGGACTCGGGACCTCTGGAAGGATGGGACACTGAAAACCAGGACACCTGACCCGGGGAAGGGAAGAGGAACCTACCAGGAACAAGGACTCGGGACCTCTAGAAGGATGGGACTAGTGATGGACGAACTTCCGACGGGACGTTTCGCGAACGCGAAACGCGAACGGGCACAAACGTTCGCGAAAACGACCGTTCGCCGCGGGCTCCATTGACTTCAATGGGAGGCGAATTTCGCAAACCTTTAGGTCGAATTTGCGGCCACGGGGTAATTATTAGGGGGTAGCACGTAGTCCCACCACCTGGACAATAGCATAATACATGTATGAGGTGAATTTGGGATCGATAACTACAAGCATTTTTTTTTTATTTGGGAAATTGTTCTGACAATTCAGGACTATGGAGCTAATGAAGGCAATGGAGGAGAGGGAAGGTTAGGGACCAGGGTAGGCAAACAAGAGGGTGCAGGAGATACAGAGCACTGACAGCAGCACCGTAATACAGAGCACTGACATCAGCACCGTGACATACAGCGCTGACAGCAGCTCCGTGACATACAGCGCTGACAGCAGCTCCGTGACATACAGCGCTGACAGCAGCTCCGTGACATACAGCGCTGACAGCAGCTCCGTGACATACAGCGCTGACAGCAGCTCCGTGACATACAGCGCTGACAGCAGCACCGTGACATACAGCGCTGACAGCAGCTCCGTGACATACAGCGCTGACAGCAGCTCCGTGACATACAGCGCTGACAGCAGCTCCGTGACATACAGCACTGACAGCAGCTCCGTGACATACAGCGCTGACAGCAGCTCCGTGACATACAGCGCTGACAGCAGCACCGTGACATACAGCGCTGACAGCAGCTCCGTGACATACAGCGCTGACAGCAGCTCCGTGACATACAGCGCTGACAGCAGCTCCGTGACATACAGCACTGACAGCAGCTCCGTGACATACAGCGCTGACAGCAGCTCCGTGACATACAGCGCTGACAGCAGCACCGTGACATACAGCGCTGACAGCAGCTCCGTGACATACAGCGCTGACAGCAGCTCCGTGACATACAGCGCTGACAGCAGCTCCGTGACATACAGCGCTGACAGCAGCTCCGTGACATACAGCGCTGACAGCAGCTCCGTGACATACAGCGCTGACAGCAGCTCCGTGACATACAGCGCTGACAGCAGCTCCGTGACATACAGCGCTGACAGCAGCACCGTAAGCAGCCCCAGGAGGAAGTCAGCACAGCACAGGGATGGTGTGATCCCCTCATAATAAGAACCCCCAGGAGGAAGTCAGCACAGCACAGGGATGGTGGGAGCCCCTCATAATAAGAACACCCAGGAGGAAGTCAGCACAGCACAGGGATGGTGGGAACCCCTCATAATAAGCAGCCCCAGTAGAAATATGACACCGCTCAACCTCTTCAAAGAGGAGGGTAGGGGCATATAGTACGGTGTGCTTTTTTGGGTCAGGGAAGTGAGCCAAATGAATTAAGAAGGTCTGTGTGCTTGATTCCAAAAATTGTTTATAGACATATACATGGTCTACTGATCACATGTGTTGAATTCCTCCGAGATCCATGCCTCATTCATTTTTAGAAATGTGAGGTAGTTAACACTGTGGTGAGCTAGGCGAGTACGCTTATCGGTCACAATCCCCCCTGCTGCGCTGAACGTCCTTTCGGACAGGACACTGGATGAGGGGCAAGCCAACAGTTCGATTGCAAATTGGGCAAGCTCTGGCCAGAGGTCAAGCCTGCCCACCCAGTAGTCTAGGGGTTCATCACTCCTCAGAGCGTCCACATCGGCCGTTAACCCAATGTAGTCGGACACCTGACGGTCTAGGCGTTCCCTGATGCTGGATCCGGATGACACCTGTCGATGGGTCGGCTGAAAGAATGACCTCATATCCGAAGTCACCAACACATCTTCAAACCGGCCTCTTCTTGCAGGCGCTGTTGGATTGGTACCCGCAAATCCTTCTCTGGGAGTGGGAATTGCTCCTCTGCCAGCGCACGCAAAAGCAGAATGCAGCATTTCTCGAAGCAAGGCCTGGAAGTGCTGCATTCTGACAGCCCTCTGCGACGGCGGTAACATTTCCGCCATTTTGTGTTTGTACCGGGGGTCTAAGTACGTTGCCACCCAGTACTGGTCCTTGACCCTCATGCTTTTTATACGGGGGTCCCTATTAAAACACTGGAGCATGAAGGCCCCCATTTGCACTAAAGTGGAAGCGGTGTGGTGGCCTGGCTCCTGCTCATCATCCAGGATAATGTCGTCCTCTTCATTCTCCTCTCCCCATCCTCGCACAACAGGGATCCCAGAAAGGTTTAAAGCATGCTCTTCTTGCTCCTGCTCATCCGCCCCGGCACCATCCTCCTCTGACTCCTCATCAGACTCCTGTTGTTGACTTGTCTCAGATAGAGTAGCCCCCCCTGGGAATTCATCCAGCATTGCGACTTCCTCATCTTCCCGCTCCTGCTCCTCCACAGCCTGATCAATGACACGACGCAATGCACGCTCCAGAAAGAAGGCATAAGGTACCATGTCACTGATGGCGCCATGGCTGCGACTGACCAGTTTGGTGATCTCCTCAAATGGCCGCAGAAGTCTGCATGTGTCGCGCATGAGCAGCCACTGGCGCGGTGAAAAAAAACCCAGCTCCCCAGAACCGTTTCTTTCGCAGAGTTCATACAGGTAGACGTTAACTGCACGTTTCTGCTGGAGCAGCCTATCAAGCATATAGAAGGTTGAGTTCCATCGCGTCGGGCAATCGCAAATAAGACGTCTGACCGGCAGATGGTGTCGCCGCTGAATGTCAGCAAGGCGAGCCATGGCCGTGTAAGATCTTCTGAAATGGGCCGAGATTTTCCTTGCCTGCCGCAAGATGTCCTGGACCCCAGGGTATTTGACAAGGAATCGCTGCACGACCAAGTTTAAGACGTGTGCCATGCACGGCACGTGCGTGATTTTGCCCTGTTTCAATGCGCTAAGCAGATTGGCACCGTTGTCACACACCACTTTACCAACTGTCAAATTGAGCGGTGTTAGCCACTCATCTGCCTGTGAACGCAAAGCTGAAAGGAGTGCCGGGCCAGTGTGGCTCTTTGCTTCCAGGCACAACAGACGCAGCACGGCATGGCAACGTCTCACCTGGCATGTGGAATAGGTTCTGGGGAGCTTGGGCGGTGCAGTGGAAGAGACGCTAGCAGCGGAAAAGGAGGAGGCAGCTGAGGAGGAGAGGGAGGAGGATGGAGTAGGAGGAGGAGAAGAAGAGTCAGGCCTGCATGCAATCCGTGGCGGTAAAACCAAATCTACACGGGTGCCACGGGTTACATGCTTGACGGCCGTCAGAAGGTTCACCCAGTGGGCAGTAAAACTGATATACCTTCCCTGCCCGTGTTTGCTAGACCACGTGTCTGTGGTCAGATGTATCTTGGCACCGACACTGTGTGCCAGAGATACATTCACTTGCCGCTGAACATGGCCATATAGCTCTGGGATGCCCTTCTCTGAGAAATACTTCCTTCCTGGGACCTTCCATTGTGGTGTTCCAATGGCCACAAATTTGCGAAAGGCCTCCGAGTCCACCAGTTTATATGGCAGTAGTTGGCGGGCTATGAGTTCTGACAAGCCAGCCGCCAACCGTTGGGCAAGAGGGTTATCCGGCGTCATCATTTTTTTACGCTCAAACATTAGGCCCACGGAAGCCTGCCTTTTTGCAGAAAAATGTGAGCTTGGCGTGATGGAAGGTGGAGTGGAGGACAATTGTGAGGAGAGAGGAGAAGGAGAAGTAGAAGACGAGGCTGGACGGTGAGAGCCTGCAGTGTGGCTTTGTGTGTTCCGTTGCTCCCACTGGGCTCGGTGATGGCTGCTCATGTGCCTTCTTAAGGCGGTCGTCCCTAGGTGAGTATTGGGCTTACCGCGACTAACGCGTTGACTGCAAAGATTGCAGATGGCAACGCTATTGTCAGCAGCGGACACGTTAAAAAAAGCCCACACTGCGGAGCCATGTGCCGGTGTCCTGGGAGCGCCAGATGTGACCGTACATGGTCGATGACTCGCTCCTGATACATTTGCAGTCTGCTTTGTCCCTGCTGTGCAATGTAAGTCATTGCTGCTTCTCCTCCCTATCTGCTGGTCCATATCTCCCTCTGAACTCCCCTCCTCTTCCTCTCTTGTGGGCACCCACGTGACATCACTAGACACGTCATCATCAACGTCACCTTCCCCACCGCTATAAGTAGAGTAGGCAGCAACACCGGGGACCAACCTCCTCCTTGGGCTGATCTGGGTACTGGCGTCAGACTGCTGAGTAGCGCTTGTTGCTACCTCCTCTTCCTGATCCAATACCAAGAGTGGCTGCGCATCAGAAATGTCCTCTTGATATGGATCGGAAAATAATTCCAGTGACTCAAGCGGAAGGTATGTGGTGGTGGTGGTGGTGGTCGTGTTGTTGGTGGTAGTGTCTTTGGGGGTGCACATAGCAGAGAGTGAAGAAGAGGGTGCAGATCGAGAGGATGAGGAGGGTGCAGAAGAGTAAGGCTGAGCGAGCCACTCAACCAAGTCTGGTGCATCCTTTAAAGTAATTGAACGCACCTTCTGCAACTTCCCACTTTGGCTCAAGCCTGTTGCTCCTGCCCTACCCCTACCACCCCTGCGGAAGGGCCTGCCTCTTCCTCTGCATGTCATTTTTTAAATGACCCTGTGACAAAACTCTTAGTCCCTATACCGCTGAAGGACTGCTGCAGTATAGGTGAGCGGTCAGCAGTGGTGCACGTCAACCCTATCTATTGTGGACCTATAGCGGTCCTTACAGAACAGCAGACTGTACCGCACTCAAGCCTATGTACCGTAGCACCCTATACCAAGTTACCAGTCCTTATAAGAACTTTTGTGGACCAAGCAGGTTGTGTATTAGTGTTTAGCAGACTGTACGTCAGTCCCTATACCGCTGAAGGACTGCTGCAGTATAGGGCAGCGGTCAGCAGTGGTGCACGTCAACCCTATCTATTGTGGACCTATAGCGGTCCTTACAGAACAGCAGACTGTACCGCACTCAAGCCTATGTACCGTAGCACCCTATACCAAGTTACCAGTCCTTATAAGAACTTTTGTGGACCAAGCAGGTTGTGTATTAGTGTTTAGCAGACTGTACGTCAGTCCCTATACCGCTGAAGGACTGCTGCAGTATAGGGCAGCGGTCAGCAGTGGTGCACGTCAACCCTATCTATTGTGGACCGATAGCGGTCCTTACAGAACAGCAGACTGTACCGCACTCAAGCCTATGTACCGTAGCACCCTATACCAAGTTACCAGTCCTTATAAAAACTTTTGTGGACCAAGCAGGTTGTGTGTTAGTGATTAGCAGACTGTACGTCAGTCCCTATACCAATGAAGGACTGCTGCAGTATAGGGCAGCGGTCAGCAGTAGTGCACGGCAACCCTATGTATTGTGGACCGATAGCGGTCCTTACAGAACAGCAGACTGTAACGCACTCAGGCCTATGTACCGTAGCACCCTATACCAAGTTACCAGTCCTTATAAGAACTTTTGTGGACCAAGCAGGTTGTGTGTTAGTGATTAGCAGACTGTACGTCAGTCCCTATACCAATGAAGGACTGCTGCAGTATAGGGCAGCGGTCAGCAGTAGTGCACGTCAACCCTATGTATTGTGGACCGATAGCGGTCCTTACAGAACAGCAGACTGTACTGCACTCAGGCCTATGTACCGTAGCACCCTATACCAAGTTACCAGTCCTTATAAAAACTTTTGTGGACCAAGCAGGTTGTGTGTTAGTGATTAGCAGACTGTACGTCAGTCCCTATACCAATGAAGGACTGCTGCAGTATAGGGCAGCGGTCAGCAGTAGTGCACGGCAACCCTATGTATTGTGGACCGATAGCGGTCCTTACAGAACAGCAGACTGTACTGCACTCAGGCCTATGTACCGTAGCACCCTATACCAAGTTACCAGTCCTTATAAGAACTTTTGTGGACCAAGCAGGTTGTGTGTTAGTGTTTAGCAGACTGTGCGTCAGTCCCTATACCGCTGAAGGACTGCTGCAGTATAGGGCAGCGGTCAGCAGTAGTGCACGGCAACCCTATGTATTGTGGACCGATAGCGGTCCTTACAGAACAGCAGACTGTAACGCACTCAGGCCTATGTACCGTAGCACCCTATACCAAGTTACCAGTCCTTATAAGAACTTTTGTGGACCAAGCAGGTTGTGTGTTAGTGATTAGCAGACTGTACGTCAGTCCCTATACCAATGAAGGACTGCTGCAGTATAGGGCAGCGGTCAGCAGTAGTGCACGGCAACCCTATGTATTGTGGACCGATAGCGGTCCTTACAGAACAGCAGACTGTAACGCACTCAGGCCTATGTACCGTAGCACCCTATACCAAGTTACCAGTCCTTATAAGAACTTTTGTGGACCAAGCAGGTTGTGTGTTAGTGATTAGCAGACTGTACGTCAGTCCCTATACCAATGAAGGACTGCTGCAGTATAGGGCAGCGGTCAGCAGTAGTGCACGTCAACCCTATGTATTGTGGACCGATAGCGGTCCTTACAGAACAGCAGACTGTACTGCACTCAGGCCTATGTACCGTAGCACCCTATACCAAGTTACCAGTCCTTATAAAAACTTTTGTGGACCAAGCAGGTTGTGTGTTAGTGATTAGCAGACTGTACGTCAGTCCCTATACCAATGAAGGACTGCTGCAGTATAGGGCAGCGGTCAGCAGTAGTGCACGGCAACCCTATGTATTGTGGACCGATAGCGGTCCTTACAGAACAGCAGACTGTAACGCACTCAGGCCTATGTACCGTAGCACCCTATACCAAGTTACCAGTCCTTATAAGAACTTTTGTGGACCAAGCAGGTTGTGTGTTAGTGATTAGCAGACTGTACGTCAGTCCCTATACCAATGAAGGACTGCTGCAGTATAGGGCAGCGGTCAGCAGTAGTGCACGGCAACCCTATGTATTGTGGACCGATAGCGGTCCTTACAGAACAGCAGACTGTACTGCACTCAGGCCTATGTACCGTAGCACCCTATACCAAGTTACCAGTCCTTATAAGAACTTTTGTGGACCAAGCAGGTTGTGTGTTAGTGTTTAGCAGACTGTGCGTCAGTCCCTATACCGCTGAAGGACTGCTGCAGTATAGGGCAGCGGTCAGCAGTAGTGCACGGCAACCCTATGTATTGTGGACCGATAGCGGTCCTTACAGAACAGCAGACTGTAACGCACTCAGGCCTATGTACCGTAGCACCCTATACCAAGTTACCAGTCCTTATAAGAACTTTTGTGGACCAAGCAGGTTGTGTGTTAGTGATTAGCAGACTGTACGTCAGTCCCTATACCAATGAAGGACTGCTGCAGTATAGGGCAGCGGTCAGCAGTAGTGCACGGCAACCCTATGTATTGTGGACCGATAGCGGTCCTTACAGAACAGCAGACTGTAACGCACTCAGGCCTATGTACCGTAGCACCCTATACCAAGTTACCAGTCCTTATAAGAACTTTTGTGGACCAAGCAGGTTGTGTGTTAGTGATTAGCAGACTGTACGTCAGTCCCTATACCAATGAAGGACTGCTGCAGTATAGGGCAGCGGTCAGCAGTAGTGCACGGCAACCCTATGTATTGTGGACCGATAGCGGTCCTTACAGAACAGCAGACTGTAACGCACTCAGGCCTATGTACCGTAGCACCCTATACCAAGTTACCAGTCCTTATAAGAACTTTTGTGGACCAAGCAGGTTGTGTGTTAGTGTTTAGCAGACTGTGCGTCAGTCCCTATACCGCTGAAGGACTGCTGCAGTATAGGGCAGCGGTCAGCAGTAGTGCACGTCAACCCTATGTATTGTGGACCGATAGCGGTCCTTACAGAACAGCAGACTGTAACGCACTCAGGCCTATGTACCGTAGCACCCTATACCAAGTTACCAGTCCTTATAAGAACTTTTGTGGACCAAGCAGGTTGTGTATTAGTGTTTAGCAGACTGTGCGTCAGTCCCTATACCGCTGAAGGACTGCTGCAGTATAGGGCAGCGGTCAGCAGTAGTGCACGGCAACCCTATCTATTGTGGACCGATAGCGGTCCTTACAGAACAGCAGACTGTACCGCACCCAAGCCTATGTACCGTAGCACCCTAGACAGACCAAGTTACCAGTCCTTATAAGAACTTTTGTGGAACAAGTGAGTTGTGAATGATTAGCAGACTGCAGCAGAAGGGCAGCAGTCAAGTATAATATTCTTTCTATATTTGGAAGAAAGAATATTATACGTGTACAAGCCTATTACCGTACCACTGATACCAGTCCTGAAAAGAACCTTTGTGGAACTAATAGTAACAGCAAGTCTTTAAAATTATCCTCACTGCCTGACACACTGCTTCCTGCCTGTCCCTATACAAATTGGCAAAAAAGAGTAGGCTGGAACGATTAGCTGGAACAGCTCTTTTGTGGACCTGATAGTAACAGCTAATGATGATG
This sequence comes from Lithobates pipiens, assembly GCF_037356315.1. NCBI lineage: Eukaryota > Metazoa > Chordata > Amphibia > Anura > Ranidae > Lithobates > Lithobates pipiens. The sequence continues at coordinate 538,309 of NW_027507732.1, read as the reverse complement.
ATGATGATGATGATGAAGAAAGACTAATCTGGCTGAGCTGTCCCTAAAATAGCAGCATACAGCGCTCTGTCCCTTTATCTAAACTGACAAAAGAAACTCAGGCTGCTGACCTAACACCTATACCAGTCCTGAAAAGAACTTTTGTGTACCAAATAGCTAGCGTTTTCTCTGTCCCTACTCCACACAGGATCCTTTCCCTACAGTGACAGAAGAAAGAATGTAAAATGGCCACCGGATCGGGTGTATTTATAGGTTAGGGGGAATGTCCAAGTGTCCATGAGCTGTCATGTCTCAATTGGTTGTCCTGTAACACATGATAAACGTGTCACGAAAGGTTAAAGTTCTTGTATACATTAAACACGTAAGTCCGCCGGGGCGAACGACGGAAAAAGGCGTTCGAACCCGCGGACGGCGAAAGTCGGAAATTCGCCGCGAAACGACCGCCGGGCGAACCGTTCGGCCATCACTAGATGGGACACTGAAAACCAGGACACCTGACCCGGGGAAGGGAAGAGGAACCTACTGGGAACAAGGACTCGGGACCTCTGGAAGGATGGGACACTGGAAACCAGGACACCTGACCCGGGGAAGGGAAGAGGAACCTACCGGGAACAAGGACTCGGGACCTCTGGAAGGATGGGACACTGAAAACCAGGACACCTGACCCGGGGAAGGGAAGAGGAACCTACGGGGAACAAGGACTCGGGACCTCTAGAAGGATGGGACACTGAAAACCAGGACACCTGACCCAGGGAAGGGAAGAGGAACCTACCGGGAACAAGGACTCTGGACCTCTAGAAGGATGGGACACTGAAAACCAGGACACCTGACCCGGGGAAGGGAAGAGGAACCTACGGGGAACAAGGACTCGGAACCTCTAGAAGGATGGGACACTGAAAACCAGGACACCTGACCAAGGGAAGGGAAGAGGAACCTACCGGGAACAAGGACTCTGGACCTCTAGAAGGATGGGACACTGGAAACCAGGGCACCTGACCCGGGGAAGGGAAGAGGAGCCTACTGGGAACAAGGACTCGGGACCTCTAGAAGGATGGGACACTGAAAACCAAGACACCTGACCCGGGGAAGGGAAGAGGAACCTACTGGGAACAAGGACTCGGGACCTCTAGAAGGATGGGACACTGAAAACCAAGACACCTGACCCGGGGAAGGGAAGAGGAACCTACGGGGAACAAGGACTCGGGACCTCTGGAAGGATGGGACACTGAAAACCAGGACACCTGACCCAGGGAAGGGAAGAGGAACCTACTGGGAACAAGGACTCTGGACCTCTAGAAGGATGGGACACTGGAAACCAGGACACCTGACCCGGGGAAGGGAAGAGGAACCTACCGGGAACAAGGACTCGGGACCTCTAGAAGGATGGGACACTGAAAACCAAGACACCTGACCCGGGGAAGGGAAGAGGAACCTACTGGGAACAAGGACTCGGGACCTCTGGAAGGATGGGACACTGAAAACCAGGACACCTGACCCGGGGAAGGGAAGAGGAACCTACTGGGAACAAGGACTCGGGACCTCTGGAAGGATGGGACACTGAAAACCAGGACACCTGACCCGGGGAAGGGAAGAGGAACCTACCAGGAACAAGGACTCGGGACCTCTAGAAGGATGGGACACTGAAAACCAGGACACCTGACCCGGGGAAGGGAAGAGGAACCTACTGGGAACAAGGACTCGGGACCTCTGGAAGGATGGGACACTGGAAACCAGGACACCTGACCCGGGGAAGGGAAGAGGAACCTACCGGGAACAAGGACTCGGGACCTCTGGAAGGATGGGACACTGAAAACCAGGACACCTGACCCGGGGAAGGGAAGAGGAACCTACGGGGAACAAGGACTCGGGACCTCTAGAAGGATGGGACACTGAAAACCAGGACACCTGACCCAGGGAAGGGAAGAGGAACCTACCGGGAACAAGGACTCTGGACCTCTAGAAGGATGGGACACTGAAAACCAGGACACCTGACCCGGGGAAGGGAAGAGGAACCTACGGGGAACAAGGACTCGGAACCTCTAGAAGGATGGGACACTGAAAACCAGGACACCTGACCCAGGGAAGGGAAGAGGAACCTACCGGGAACAAGGACTCTGGACCTCTAGAAGGATGGGACACTGGAAACCAGGGCACCTGACCCGGGGAAGGGAAGAGGAGCCTACTGGGAACAAGGACTCGGGACCTCTAGAAGGATGGGACACTGAAAACCAAGACACCTGACCCGGGGAAGGGAAGAGGAACCTACTGGGAACAAGGACTCTGGACCTCTGGAAGGATATGACACTGAAAACCAGGACACCTGACCCAGGGAAGGGAAGAGGAACCTACGGGGAACAAGGACTCGGGACCTCTGGAAGGATGGGACACTGAAAACCAGGACACCTGACCCAGGGAAGGGAAGAGGAACCTACGGGGAACAAGGACTCGGGACCTCTAGAAGGATGGGACACTGAAAACCAGGACACCTGACCCGGGGAAGGGAAGAGGAACCTACTGGGAACAAGGACTCGGGACCTCTAGAAGGATGCGACACTGAAAACCAGGACACCTGACCCGGGGAAGGGAAGAGGAACCTACGGGGAACAAGGACTCTGGACCTCTAGAAGGATGGGACACTGAAAACCAGGACACCTGACCCGGGGAAGGGAAGAGGAACCTACTGGGAACAAGGACTCGGGACCTCTGGAAGGATGGGACACTGGAAACCAGGACACCTGACCCAGGGAAGGGAAGAGGAACCTACTGGGAACAAGGACTCTGGACCTCTGGAAGGATGGGACACTGAAAACCAAGACACCTGACCCGGGGAAGGGAAGAGGAACCTACTGGGAACAAGGACTCCGGACCTCTAGAAGGATGGGACACTGAAAACCAGGACACCTGACCCGGGGAAGGGAAGAGGAACCTTCGGGGAACAAGGACTCGGGACCTCTAGAAGGATGGGACACTGCAAACCAGGACACCTGACCCAGGGAAGGGAAGAGGAACCTACGGGGAACAAGGACTCGGGACCTCTAGAAGGATGGGACACTGAAAACCAGGACACCTGACCCGGGGAAGGGAAGAGGAACCTACGGGGAACAAGGACTCGGGACCTCTGGAAGGATGGGACACTGAAAACCAGGACACCTGACCCAGGGAAGGGAAGAGGTACCCACCGGGAATGAGGACTTCGGACCTCTGAAAGACTGAACACTGGAAACCAGGACACCTAACCCGGGGAAGGGAAGAGGTACCTATTGGGAACAAGGACTCTGGAAGTATGGGATACTGGAAATCAGGACACTTGTTTCAGAAACCATGAATCAGACTGAGGCAGAAGTACAGTTAAATCTCACTTGTTTAATAATAATTAAAAAAAAGGTAAACAGAGTAAACGTAGTCAAAACATAGCCAGGAAACGGAACGGATAGTCAGACAAGCTAAAACATCAGGGAGCCAGAGATGAGCGTAGTAGAACAGCAAGCAGGATCTGGAGCCAGAAGGAATGTCAGCCAAGCAAGTCTTTAACAGGAACACAGGAGAGCGTCTCTAGAGATGTGACCAAGGCGAAGATAGAGATCCTCTAGGCTGGACGACTTAAGTAGGCAGGACTTCTCTTCCCAGGTAAGGCGTCCCGGTTTCCAATGTCACATCCTTCCAGAGGTCCAGAGTCCTTGTTCCTGGTAAGTTTTTCTTCCCTTCCCCGGTTTAGGTGTCCTGGTTTCCAGTGTCCTGTCTTTCCAGAGGTCCAGAGTCCTCATTCCCGGTAGGTACCTCTTCACTTGTCTGGGGTCAGGTGTCCTGGTTTCCAGAGGTCCAGTCTCTTTGTTCATGGTAGGTTCCTTTTCCCTTCCCTGGGTTAGGTGTCCTGGTTTCCAATGCCCCTTCCTTCCAGATGTCCGAAGTCCTCATTCCTGGTAGGTTCCTCTTCCATTTCCCAGGTCAAGTGTCCTTTTTTCCAGTGTCTCATCCTTCCAGATGGCTGTAGTGCTTGTTCCTGGTAGGCTCCTTTTCCCTTCCTCAGGTCAGGTGTCCTGGTTTTCAGTGTCCTGTTCTTCTAGAGGTCCGGAGTCCTCATTCCTGGTAGGTTTCTCTTAAATGCCCCGAGTCTGGTGTTCTGGTTTCAAATGTCCCATCCTTCCAAAGGCCCGGAATCCTTAATCCTGGTAGGTTCCTCTTCCCTTCTTTGGTTTAGGTGTCTTGGTTTCCAGCGTTCAATCCTTCCAGAGGTCCAGAGTCCTCATTCCCTGTAGGTTCCTCTTCCATTTCCCAGGTCACGTGTGCTGGTTTCCAGTGTCCCTATCTTCCAGATGTCTGTAATCTTTGTTCTTGGTAGGTTCCTTTTCCCTTCCTCCTGTCAGGTGTCCAGTCCTTCCAGGCATCTAGAGTCCTTGTTCCCCATAGGTTCCTTTTCCCTTCCCCGTGTTAGGTGTCCTGACCTTCCAGAAGTCTGGAGTCCTCATTCCCGGTAGGTTCCTCTTCCCTTCCCCGGGTCACGTGTCCTGGTTTCCGGTGTCCTGACCTTCCAGAAGTCTGGAGTCCTCATTCCCGGTAGGTTCCTCTTCCCTTCCCCGGGTCACGTGTCCTGGTTTCCGGTGTCCTGACCTTCCAGAAGTCTGGAGTCCTCATTCCTGGTAGGTTCCTCTTCCCTTGTTCCGGGTCACGTGTCCTGGTTTCCGGTGTCCTGACCTTCCAGAAGTCTGGAGTCCTCATTCCTGGTAGGTTCCTCTTCCCTTCCCGGGTTAGGTGTCCTGACCTTCCAGAAGTCTGGAGTTCTCATTCCCGGTAGGTTCCTCTTCCCTTGTTCCGGGTCACGTGTCCTGGTTTCCAGTGTCCTGACCTTCCAGAAGTCTGGAGTCCTCATTCCCGGTAGGTTCCTCTTCCCTTCCCCGGGTCACGTGTCCTGGTTTCCAGTGTCCTGACCTTCCAGAAGTCTGGAGTTCTCATTCCCGGTAGGTTCCTCTTCCTTCCCCGGGTAAGGTGTCCTGACCTTCCAGAAGTCTGGAGTCCTCATTCCCGGTAGGTTCCTCTTCCCTTCCCCGGGTCACGTGTCCTGGTTTCCAGTGTCCTGACCTTCCAGAAGTCTGGAGTTCTCATTCCCGGTAGGTTCCTCTTCCCTTCCCCGGGTCACGTGTCCTGTTTCCAGTGTCCTGACCTTCCAGAAGTCTGGAGTTCTCATTCCCGGTAGGTTCCTCTTCCCTTCCCCGGGTCACGTGTCCTGGTTTCCAGTGTCCTGACCTTCCAGAAGTCTGGAGTTCTCATTCCCGGTAGGTTCCTCTTCCCTTCCCCGGGTCACGTGTCCTGGTTTCCAGTGTCCTGACCTTCCAGAAGTCTGGAGTCCTCATTCCTGGTAGGTTCCTCTTCCCTTCCCCGGGTAAGGTGTCCTGACCTTCCAGAAGTCTGGAGTTCTCATTCCGGGAGGTTCCTCTTCCCTTGTTCCGGGTCACGTGTCCTGGTTTCCAGTGTCCTGACCTTCCAGAAGTCTGGAGTTCTCATTCCCGGTAGGTTCCTCTTCCCTTCCCCGGGTAAGGTGTCCTGACCTTCCAGAAGTCTGGAGTCCTCATTCCGGTAGGTTCCCTTTCCCTTCCCCGGGTAAGGTGTCCTGACCTTCCAGAAGTCTGGAGTCCTCATTCCCCGGTAGGTTCCCTTTCCCTTCCCGGGTAAGGTGTCCTGACCTTCCAGAAGTCTGGAGTCCTCATTCCCGGTAGGTTCCTCTTCCCTTCCCCGGGTCACGTGTCCTGGTTTCCAGTGTCCTGACCTTCCAGAAGTCTGGAGTCCTCATTCCCGGTAGGTTCCTCTTCCCTTCCCCGTGTTAGGTGTCCTGGTTTCCGGTGTCCTGACCTTCCAGAAGTCTGGAGTCCTCATTCCGGTAGGTTCCTCTTCCCTTCCCCGGGTCACGTGTCCTGGTTTCCGGTGTCCTGACCTTCCAGAAGTCTGGAGTCCTCATTCCTGGTAGGTTCCTCTTCCCTTCCCCAAGTTAGGTGTCCTGACCTTCCAGAAGTCTGGAGTTCTCATTCCCGGTAGGTTCCTCTTCCCTTCCCCGGGTTAGGTGTCCTGACCTTCCAGAAGTCTGGAGTTCTCATTCCCGGGAGGTTCCTCTTCCCTTGTTCCGGGTCACGTGTGCTGGTTTCCAGTGTCCTGACCTTCCAGAAGTCTGGAGTTCTCATTCCCGGTAGGTTCCTCTTCCCTTCCCCGGGTAAGGTGTCCTGACCTTCCAGAAGTCTGGAGTCCTCATTCCCGGTAGGTTCCCTTTCCCTTCCCCGGGTCACGTGTCCTGGTTTCCAGTGTCCTGACCTTCCAGAAGTCTGGAGTCCTCATTCCCGGTAGGTTCCTCTTCCCTTCCCCGGGTCACATGTCCTGGTTTCCAGTGTCCTGACCTTCCAGAAGTCTGGAGTTCTCATTCCCGGTAGGTTCCTCTTCCCTTCCCCGTGTCACGTGTCCTGGTTTCCGGTGTCCTGACCTTCCAGAAGTCTGGAGTTCTCATTCCCGGTAGGTTCCTCTTCCCTTCCCCGTGTCACGTGTCCTGGTTTCCGGTGGTCCTGACCTTCCAGAAGTCTGGAGTTCTCATTCCCGGTAGGTTCCTCTTCCCTTCCCGTGTCACGTGTCCTGGTTTCCGGTGTCCTGACCTTCCAGAAGTCTGGAGTTCTCATTCCCGGTAGGTTCCTCTTCCCTTCCCCGTGTCACGTGTCCTGGTTTCCGGTGTCCTGACCTTCCAGAAGTCTGGAGTCCTCATTCCCGGTAGGTTCCCTTTCCCTTCCCCGGGTAAGGTGTCCTGACCTTCCAGAAGTCTGGAGTCCTCATTCCCGGTAGGTTCCTCTTTCCTTCCCCGTGTTAGGTGTCCTGGTTTCAGGTGTCCTGTTCTTCAAGAGGTCTGGAGTCCTCATTCCTGGAAGGTTCCTTTTCCCTTATCACTTTAGTAAAGGTAAAGGAAGAAGATTGTTCTCTCTATGGGAGGAGTTCCCTAGGACATGTTGCATGGAGGGAATTGGCTCATTATTGGTGATATCTGGTAGGATTGTGGCTGGAATTCGCTTCTCTTCCTGGAAGTCTAGAATTCTCAGGCTGTGTTTCAGGTCTTATAGCTTTATAGAAACCTGAATTAGATCTGAATGAATGAAGAGCCTTTGCCTATCACCCCCTAATGACCCCCCTCCCCCCGTGTGATCTCCAGACTACAAAAGGTTAAAACTCCATCCTCCTATATCTGACCATAAGGGGCCCATTGAGGCAATTCTCAGAACCTATAGGGGCCCCTTTTGGGAGGATGCCAGGATCATCTCTGACGTCAGGAGGACTCGTTATCCTGGACAGAACTTTTCCTTCTCTATGTGCCAACCTCATGATTAACCCCGGCACCATGACAGATGTGAGCCCAACCGCCATCCGTGGAGGGACATCTACTGTCATAACGTGGGAATTAACCCTTTACTACCAAGGGTGGCAAGTTCCAGACTGTGGGGGGGAGGGGCATTAATAGCAATGAAGGGGTTAACTCTTACCTCATAAACAGTTTTCTCATATTCAGGGTATGTAGGGTTAACTCATCATATATGGGGTATGTAGGGTTAACCCTTCATATGGGGGGGGGGGGGTATGAAGGGTTAACTCTTCCTATATGGAGTATGAAGGGTTTACTCTTCCTATTTGGGGTATGTAGGGTTATATATGGGGTATGAAGGGTTAACACTTCATATATGGGGTATGAAGGGTTAACACTTCATATATGGGGTATGAAGGGTTAGCTCTTCATATATGGGGTATGAAGGGTTAACTCTTCCTATTTGGGGTATGTAGGGTTATATTTGGGGTATGAAGGGTTAACGCTTAATATATGGGGTATGAAGGGTTAGCTCTTCATATGTGGGGTATGAAGGGTTAACGCTTAATATATGGGGTATGAAGGGTTAGCTCTTTATATGTGGGGTATGAAGGGTTAACGCTTAATATATGGGGTATGAAGGGTTAGCTCTTCATATGTGGGGTATGAAGGGTTAGCTCTTTATATGTGGGGTATGAAGGGTTAGCTCTTCATATGTGGGGTATGAAGGGTTTACTCTTCCTATTTGGGGTATGTAGGGTTATATGTGGGGTATGAAGGGTTAACGCTTCATATGTGGGGTATGTAGGGTTAACACATCATATATGGGGTATGTAGGGTTAATGTTTCATATATGGGGTATGTAGGGTTAATGTTTCATATATGGGGTATGAAGGGTTAACACATCATATATGGGGTATGTAGGGTTAACGTTTCATATATGGGGTATGTATAGGGTTATCTCCTTATATTTTGGTTATATAAGGTTAATTCTTCGTATTTGGGGTGGTAATTGCTTGGCGCTGTGAGTTCTGGCCCGTCCCGGTGGGGGTGAGGTAGGTGCTCTCTGCCCACAAATGGATTATTGGCTTGAGTTGCCAGTATCTGGGCTGTGAAGGGTTAAAGCTGTCCTGTATATGTATCCCTCAGAGAAATCCCTCTGGCCATGAAAGGGTTAATGCCGCAGTGGTGGTCTTGCGCAGGGCACGTGGAGTGTCGGTGGGGTGTTTGGTGATGCCCACTCTGTGTGTCTGGGGTCTCCCCTGAAAGGGTTAAGTCTTGCCCTCACCAGGTGGAGTGCAGGTGGCACAGAAGGGGTTAAGTCCCTGGCTCCAGGTGGGGGTGGTATTTTTAGCCCTCTATGTGTGCTCTCTTTGTGCTCCTCCGGCTCTGCCAGGGCCCCCGGCTCAGCCAGGTTATTATTAGGACTGAGCAAATCCTTCCATGAGCTAGAGAGCTGGAAGAGTGGAGGGAGAGCGCCCCCCGCTGCCTGCTGAGCTCCACACACAACCCGGGGTGGGCCCTCCATGGTCCCCATTCATCGGGCCCCTAGACACGGCCGATCCGTCCTGTAAGGGCTGAGGTCCATAGGATCTGTACAGAGAGGGGGGAAGGGAGGCTGGCACTGGAGATTCAACCCCACTACTGAAATGTCATCAGAGAGGAGCACAGAGGAGACCCTTCTGGTTAGTGAAGGTCACTGTGGGCCCCTTGTGGTGTCTGATCAGAGGTGGGACTCTTATTAAATACTGACTTCCCGCACTGTCCTCCTCTACTAGGCTCGGATGTACTGCTGTGTGCACTTAGGAGCCGGAGGGTGATGTCAGAACGAGGTGAGACATTAGAGGAGCACCAAGCCTGACCTTTAATAGAACTTGTGTCTCCATTCAGAGGGGAAAGGTCAACGTGGTGTCTCCAGTCGGGGTGAGGTCAGAGTTGCGTCTCCAGTCGGTGTAAGGTTGGACTTGCGTCTCCAGTCGGTGTAAGCTTGGAGTTAAATGTGTAGAAACAGAACGAAACTCTGGATAGCTGCACTCCGGATTGTGTAAAAATTAGATGCCTTTATTTCTTCAAAATGCAAGTGCAAAACTTGATTGAACAAAACGTCACAGCAAAAAGGGAACAAAAAAGGATTTTGAATAAAATAGCTAACGCGTTTTACGCTACAAACAGCGCTTACTCCTGTGAGTAAGCGCTGTTTGTAGCGTAAAACGCGTTAGCTATTTTATTCAAAATCCTTTTTTGTTCCCTTTTTGCTGTGACGTTTTGTTCAATCAAGTTTTGCACTTGCATTTTGAAGAAATAAAGGCATCTAATTTTTACACAATCCGGAGTGCAGCTATCCAGAGTTTCACTCTGTTTCTACACATTTGGCTTATGCAATCAGCCTGCACCTGGAACCCCATTTGGAGAGCTAGCAGCCTGTCAGTGGTTTTGATTTGGAGCGGTGACATCTTTGTTTGTAAGGTTGGAGTTGCGTCTCCAGTCATTGTTAGGTTGGAGTTGCGTCTCCCGTCAGTGTAAGGCCGGAGTGATGTCTCCAGTCAGTGTAAGGCCAGAGTCACGTCTCCAATCGGGGTAAGGCCAGAGTCACGACTCCAGTCGGGGTGAGGTCAGAGTTGCGTCTCCAGTCGGGGGGAAGGCCAGAGTTGCGTCTGCAGTCGGGGTGAGGTCAGAGTTGCGTCTCCAGTCGGGGGGAAGGCCAGAGTCACGTCTCCAGTCGGGGTAAGGCCAGAGTCACGACTCCAGTCGGGGTGAGGTCAGAGTTGCGTCTCCAGTCGGGGGGAAGGCCAGAGTTGCGTCTCCAGTCGGGGGGAAGGCCAGAGTCACGACTCCAGTCGGGGTGAGGTCAGAGTTGCGTCTCCAGTCGGGGGGAAGGCCAGAGTCACGTCTCCAGTCGGGGTGAGGTCAGAGTTGCGTCTCCAGTCGGGGGGAAGGCCAGAGTCACGACTCCAGTCGGGGTGAGGTCAGAGTTGCGTCTCCAGTCGGGGGGAAGGCCAGAGTTGCGTCTCCAGTCGGGGGAAGGTCAGAGTTGCGTCTCCAGTCGGGGGGAAGGCCAGAGTTGCGTCTCCAGTCGGGGGAAGGTCAGAGTTGCGTCTCCAGTCGGGGGGAAGGCCAGAGTTGCGTCTCCAGTCGGGGGGAAGGCCAGAGTTGCGTCTCCAGTCGGGGGGAAGGCCAGAGTTGCGTCTCCAGTCGGGGGGAAGGCCAGAGTTGCGTCTCCAGTCGGGGGGAAGGCCAGAGTTGCGTCTCCAGTCGGGGGAAGGTCAGAGTTGCGTCTCCAGTCGGGGGAAGGTCAGAGTTGTGCCTTCAATCTGAGTAACTAAACAAAGCCAATCTATCGATTTTATGTGAAGACCTTCTGAAGTTTGGCACTTTAAAATAAGACTCCTTTCCGACTTCTCCAGAATTTACCACCAAGTGTCTCCTTTTGAATTGGAAAGTTGAGAAAATCCAAACTGATAAAATCTGCTGCTGCTGCTGCTGCTGCTGATGATGATGATGATGATGATGATGATGATCATCTCGGGGGGATAGAGGGAGAGATGTCACCAGATCTCAGAGATTTAGGTCAGTAAATTCCTCCACCCCCCACGTGGAATTGTCCATCATTCGGGGTGGAGGAGATCGGCGGGATTTGCAGTGATCTGAGATTTGGTAGTGAAGTTGAGATGAGAATTGATTGATCCCCAATCTGTACAAGGAACAAAGTCCTGTCCTGCTAAAAGCTTCTCCAGCACTGAGCTCCTCCTCTCCTCCTCCTCCTCCTCCTGTACTCCTCATCATCTAAAGAGCCACTTAGATGAAGAACGCCGTTAATAGCATTCCTCTCCTCTCGCCTTCAACATCATTCAACCCAACTATAAACACAGTGACATTAATCCTTTACTGGTTCCTGGATCCCTGCCGGAGACTGCCGGCAAAACTCCCCAATGGAGCATAGACCGCTCTTCCACCCAGAACAAGGGCAAGCGAGCTTTACTCCATTCATTATGAGGGGTTCCCGCCCTCCCTGTGCTGAGTTCCCGGGTCTGTACACCCGCTGTGCCCATTATGAGGGGTTCCCACCATCCCTGTGCTGAGTTCCCGGGTCTGTACACCCGCTGTGCCCATTATGAGGGGTTCTCACCATCCCTGTGCTGAGTTCCCGGGTCTGTACACCCGCGGTGCCCATTATGAGGGGTTCCCACCATCCCTGTGCTGAGTTCCCGGGTCTGTACACCCGCTGTGCCCATTATGAGGGGTTCCCACCATCCCTGTGCTGAGTTCCCGGGTCTGTACACCCGCTGTGCCCATTATGAGGGGTTCCCACCATCCCTGTGCTGAGTTCCCGGATCTGTACACCCGCTGTGCCCATTATGAGGGGTTCCCATCATCCCTGTGCTGAGTTCCCAGGTCTGTACACCCGCTGTGCCCATTATGAGGGGTTCCCTCCATCCCTGTGCTGAGTTCCCGGGTCTGTACACCCGCTGTGCCCATTATGAGGAGTTCCCACCATCCCTGTGCTGAGTTCCCAGGTCTGTACACCCGCTGTGCCCATTATGAGGGGTTCCCTCCATCCCTGTGCTGAGTTCCCGGGTCTGTACACCCGCTGTGCCCATTATGAGGAGTTCCCACCATCCCTGTGCTGAGTTCCCGGGTCTGTACACCCGCTGTGCCCATTATGATGGGTTCCCACCATCTCTGTGCTGAGTTCCTGGGTCTGTACACCCGTTGTGCCCATTATGAGAGGTTCCCACCATCCCTGTGCTGAGTTCCCGGGTCTGTACACCCGCTGTGCCCATCATGAGGGGTTCCCACCATCCCTGTGCTGAGTTCCCGGGTCTGTACACCCGCTGTGCCCATTATGAGGGGTTCCCTCCATCCCTGTGCTGAGTTCCCGGGTCTGTACACCCGCTGTGCCCATTATGAGGAGTTCCCACCATCCCTGTGCTGAGTTCCCGGGTCTGTACACCCGCTGTGCCCATTATGATGGGTTCCCACCATCCCTGTGCTGAGTTCCCGGGTCTGTACACCCGTTGTGCCCATTATGAGAGGTTCCCACCATCCCTGTGCTGAGTTCCCGGGTCTGTACACCCGCTGTGCCCATCATGAGGGGTTCTCACCATCCCTGTGCTGAGTTCCCGGGTCTGTACACCCGCTGTGCCCATTATGAGGGGTTCTCACCCTCCGTCCTCAAGTACCCCCAACAGGCCGTGTTTGCAGGTTTTCCTTCATCTTGCTTTACATCAATGTCAATGGTTTGGTATTTTATGTAAGGGAAATTCCCAAAACATGACCTGTTGAGGGCCCTTGAGGACGGGGTTGAGAACTCCGGAGCCGGTTGTTGGATGACCGGTCAGAGAAGACTTGCCCTTGCCAGGCGGGACGGTCTGAGGACGCAGTTTCGAGGTTTTAGGGCTTCGTAAGTCCAGATTCCCGGCCCGAGGGCCCCATTATGGGTGATTAAAGCACAACTCCGCACACAACCTTTCCTGCCAAAGGGTTGGAGAATTCCATTCGGTGTTGAACGGGTTAATGTGACACCAGATGGTTCATTCTTCATGGTGAGGTCATCGGTGGCAGTGGAGGAGTTAATGGTGAACTCCTCCCTCTCTGGGGAAGTTTATGTATCACATCTGTATACCATCTGTGTGCTGAACATCTCCCCTCCCCCCCCCCACCCCCCACCACCGTCTACCTGACCACCCCCCCCCCCCCACCCTCTGCCAACCATCACCCTAACCCACAGAGCGACCCGCGCCAACCGTGACCCTATCCCTCACGATGGAGTTCTTGGCACTAGGTTCTCATTACTGCTTGTACCACGGCCAGGAAGAGTCACTCCTGTGTGCTGGTGTCACCAAGACAGGAAGTGGTGGACAAAACACAGGGCTGTTGTCACCAGAACAGGACTAGAGGGAAATGTTCCCAATGGGGACACCTTTCCTGGTGACAACCCTCTAAGAGGATTTCCACTCACTTCCTGCTACTTCTCCAAGAAGAACCTTATTGGGAGGTTCCAACTTCCCCACCTCACGCTGAACAGAAAGCACAAGCGTGACTCTTTGGAATCTTATCCGTGGGGACACCCGACAGTCCATTGGAGTTCAGTTTCTCCAGTCTCAAAAGGGAAGTGTACGGACTCCATCCCCCTATAGGATGGCGACACCCCCCCCCCACTGGGAATCTCCCCAGTATGGATGCCATTTGGGAAGAACCCTCCCTACAGGTCGTTGACCCCTGCTACAGGAAGTGAAAGCAACTTCCCCAGTGGGGACACATAAAGAAATCCACCCCCTACAGGACAGTGACCCCCTGGTACAGGAAGTAAAAGCAATCTCCCCAGTGGGGACACAGATAAAGAAATCCACCCCCTACAGGACAGTGACCCCCTGGTATAGGAAGGGATATGAATCCCCCAAGTGGAGACACAGCTAGGTGAAGAACTCTGCCCCCTACAGGACTGGGACCGCTGCTACAGGCAGTGAAGGGAATCCTTCCAATTGTGACACAGCCATACAAGTATACACCAAGATGTCGGGTGGAGTTTGGCTCTTCTATATGCAGCAGCAGCTCTTTGCTCCCACTCCCTCTTTAGACTGCAAGCTCCTGGGGTCAGAGCCACCCTCTGTGTGCAGCGATACAGTATAGGTTGGTGTTATTGGGGGACAAAGGACGCCTCTCAGAACCTCAGACAACTTTTATCTCAAAGTATTTCACGATTTGCTGCAAAATTCCTCATCAGGATGACGGTGGTCTGTTCCCCAGAGACAGCCAGACGCCGCCGCCGCCGCCACCCCCCACCATGAGAAACAAGTATTCTATGACCGAGACCCCCCCCCCCCACCATGAGAAACAGATACTCTATATCCGAGACCCCCTCACTATGAGAAACACGTATTCTATGACCGAAAGCGCCCCCCCCCGCCCCACCATGAGAAACACGTATTCTATGACCGAGACCCCCCCCATGGGAAGACAAATAGTCCGCTCGCCAGAGACATCCAGACCAGCCCCCACCATGAGAAACAGGTATTCTATGACCGAGACCCCCCCCCCCCCAAATGTGAGAAACAGGGGTAACTTCTAGACTCCCGAACCCCCATTTCTGTACAGAGATCACCAGACCCCCCCCCATGAGAAATAGGTGATCTACTTCTGGACCCTCCCCCACAGTAACATTGACAGTGTTCATCAACCATTTCAGATCCCCCCCCCCCCCCCCCCAGAGACCTGCATGTGGAGTATGGAACAGTCCTAAATCTGCAGAGGTCACTTCCTGTCCTGGAGACACAACAGGAAGTGAGAGAAATCTGAGAGTGTTGTCACCGATCAGCCCTCAGAGAAATAGAATCCCCGCCCCCCCAAGGACACGGACCTCCTGGGAGGGGGCCCCCCCCTCAACGCTCCTCCCAAAATGAGAAATAAAACAATTATTTGGGTGGAGATGTACATCAGATGGACAGATATTCCCAAACCAATCCTGATCATTAAATATTTATTGGAAGTCACATCCCTACAGCTATGACAGTACAAGGTCAGGGGAGATCAATTACACAGAACGTCAGAGAAGGACCAATCAGAGCGATCCCCTGACATCGCGCACTCTTCACCTCCGCTGAACGCGCCATCACTGCTACAATGCTGCCATCTAGTGGAGGCAGAACGCATGACCGATGGACAGGCATCTACAGTACTGGAGGAGAGAAGGGATCAGAAAAACTTTTTTATATAATTTATTATTATTAACGAGATGGGGGAGGGGAGAATGTACAGGGGGAGGGGCTTAGAGATACATGGAAGCTCCTGCCAGGGAGAACCAATCCCCAAATATCACCAAACACCCACATACATAGAGGAACAAATACAAAATATCAGTAAAAAGATGAACCAAAATGGACCAATGAGAACAGAACATGAAGCGGGAGATGCGAAGCTCCACCCCCCCCGCCACCATAGGGATCACAGCTCCATATAGAGACCCGCGTCCTCCCTCCTCCGAATCTTCTCCTGTCCCATGCCACATCCTGAGGAGACAAATACCATCCATTATATATCACAACCACCTATACCAGAGTGCCTTACACACTACACCAGAGGAGCTTACACTCTAATGTCCCCTCCCCCACAGTCATACACCAATACATTCACAGTATATAGCTCCGACATATCCTCCTCACCTTCCTCATCCTCCTGGTCTCTCCTCTCCAGGTCCGCAGTGATGAACCAGTCATCTTCATCCATCACCCGTCTGGTCCTCTCCTCGCTCCCAGTGTACCCCATGCAGATGTGACGCCCCCAAACCCTCCATTCTCCTGTAGGCAACACGTGGCTTCTGCACCCCGAGAGCTCCTCGGAGGTCCTACAGAGAGAATAAAGTCCATTATATTGTCCTACCACGGAACGGCAGAAGATCCAGGAGAGGGACGTTCTATTGGCCCTTCGGGGAGAGAAGGAATAATCAGTCCTCCTATGAGGGAAGGTCCTGGGGAGGGTCATTGTCCCTTCAGGGAGGAGAGCAATGACAGAAGGTTCATGGACCATGTAAAACCCTGAAGGTTAGACAGGGGTGCCATTACATTTGCCAAGTGATAGTTGCCTTGGCCAATTGTTGGGTCAATAGATTTCACCCCAATTCTGGAATTGCTGCACTTCTCTCTTCTGTCACTAGGTGGGGCTGTATCTGGTGACATTAGATAAGACAAGGGCATTGCAAGGACCGATTAGGAATAGATGGGGCATCTCAGCCAATGAGCAGGGATCTTAAATCCCTTGGCCTGCTGGGAGAGCCTATGGGTGGAGTCGGGTGATCGGGGTTCTGTGCCATCTGGACGGCTGTTTGGGTGGACATGTGTTGTACTGCCTGGGCTGCTAGATTGGACCTATCCCGGGGACAATCCACCTCATTACCAGGGACCGCTAGATTGGACCTATCCCGGGGACAATCCACCTCATTACCAGGGACCACTAGATTGGACCTATCCCGGGGACAATCCACCTCATTACCAGGGACCGCTAGATTGGACCTATCCCGGGGACAATCCACCTCATTACCAGGGACCACTAGATTGGACCTATCCCGGGGACAATCCACCTCGTTACCAGGGACCACTAGACAATCCACCTCGTTACCAGGGACCACTAGATTGGACCTATCCCGGGGACAATCTGGCTGCTAGACTGTGAGGACCTATCCAGAAGCAAGAGAGCAGGGCAGGGTTGGTATTGTGGCTTGCAGTCCAACCAGAAGTAACAGTTCTGCCGGGCCCGGAGAACCCCGTCGTGGTCGGGGAGGGTAGAGGAGAACCCCGTCGTGGTCGGGGAGGGTAGAGGAGAACCCCGTCGTGGTCGGGGAGGGTAGAGGAGAACCCCGTCGTGGTCGGGGAGGGTAGAGGAGAACCCCGTCGTGGTCGGGGAGGGTAGAGGAGAACCCCGTCGTGGTCGGGGAGGGTAGAGGAGAACCCCGTCGTGGTCGGGGAGGGTAGAGGAGAACCCCGTCGTGGTCGGGGAGGGTAGAGGAGAACCCCGTCGTGGTCGGGAGGTAGAGGAGAACCCCGTCGTGGTCGGAGGTAGAGGAGAACCCCGTCGTGGTCGGAGGTAGAGGAGAACCCCGTCGTGGTCGGAGGTAGAGGAGAACCCCGTCGTGGTCGGAGGTAGAGGAGAACCCGTCACCACTAAGGGACCATCCACCTCGTTACCAGGGACCACTGAGTAACTGAAGTCCCGGAGCAGTATTCTCACCAACCGGGGACAGTGAAGAATCAGAAAACTTCAGCAAGTGCCAAGTAAGGGACCCAACCAGCAGAGGCGACCTTTCCAGAGCAGTCTTGGGTGTCCAGCCAGGGACCGAGCAGGCCAGTGGGGTGACACTTGAGGAGTATCTGTGAGGGCCAAGCTAGGGATGCTCGAGGAAGATACTGAGTGAGAAGATTGGAAGAGTTTAGGAGATCCGGTGGGCCAGTACGTGTGATAAGACTGGGAGCTCAGCTGAGTGAAGATCTACAGTAGGAAGTTGCAGAAGTGAAGGCGTTGCAACCTTTGTTGGAAACGGTTACAAGATTATTGCTGTAGGAGACAGCGGTCCTACTCATGCAGATGTGGTGTGCGGCTGGTTGCCTTTCCCTGCATGACTGCCTGCCTATAGAAGTCTCGGAGTCTGCCAGTTAACATTGCACAAGGGTGTCCTGGCCCTAACCCTCTCCTCCCACAGTTCTGTTCAAGAGACAAAATTTCTTGGCATTCAAGAAATTTCTGACGCCCACCAATCTACCTTCAATTACACCCACTATGCCTTGTTAACCCACTCTTCATAGGATGTCAGCTGTCCCCAACTCTGGAGGTCACCATTAGGCCTCTGGGGGCTCAGGACCTTGCTATAATAGGAACATTATATTGTCCCTCTAGGAAGGGGAGAGGTAGAACAGTCTTCATATGATGGAGGGTCCAGGTGAGGGATGGAACAGTCCTCATGACAAAGTAGGAGGGGGACATTATATACTGTCCCCTCTGAGGGGAAGAGAGGTGGAACAGTCTTCATATGATGGAGGGTCTTGGAGAAGAGGAAGGACAGGCTGCAGAAATGAAGATGTACTATAGCAGTGCTCTGCCATCTTTCTCAGAGTAGATTGCAGCTCGGTCATCTCTAATGTCGTCTAGATCAGTGACGGCGAACCTTGGCACCCCAGATGTTTTGGAACTACATTTCCCATGATGCTCATGCACTCTGCAGTGTAGTGGAGCATCATGGGAAATGTAGTTCCAAAACATCTGGGGTGCCAAGGTTTGCCATCACTGGTCTAGATGGTGTCCGTATTCTGCAGGTGATCTTCATAGTCTGCAACTTGGCTTCCCCCTTCTATAGTGGTCTCCAAATTCTGCAGCTTGGACACTTCAACCATCCTATATATTGTCTCCATGTTCTCTAATTGGGCCATTTCTACAGGTGGTCTTCATATTCTTCAGCTTGGACACCTCTACCATCCCCAGTGTGATCCCCATATTCTCCACTTGTCAGCCTCCACCATCCTATAGGTGACCTCCATAGTCTACAACTAGACTACCCCTCTACATGTCCTATAGATGAAATACACAGTCTTTATTTCAGCCACCTCTACTGCCCTATAGGTGGCCTCCATAGTGTGCATCTTGCCCACCTCTGTCCTATCGGTGGTCTCCATATTCTGTCTGTAGGACTCACCTTCCTGGCAGTGCCAGGCTGTGCACTCCGCTGGTTTCATTCATGCCGTACACTTCCAGTAATTCCAGCCCCAGACTCCTGTAATACTCCACCACCTCCTGGGTGACTGGCTCAGTTCCCATATAGCAGCGCACACAGCGATCCAACCCCAGAGCCTGGTGGGCAGGATGGAAGACCAGATGTTCAGCGAGGGAGTACCCCCAGGGCTGAGGGCCCAGCCTGCAATGAAGAGCACCAATCAGATGGAAGAGCCAACATCACAATATATGTGCCCAATACATTCAGCTTATTACCATCAAATCAGGGAATTTCACCCAGTCTGTACATTGTATGACGCCCTATGCCAGTGATGGCAAACCTCGGCACCCCAGATGTTTTGGAACTACATTTCCCATGAGCTAAACTTCATTGCAGAGTGCATGAGCATCATGGGAAATGTAGTTCCAAAACATCTGGGGTGCCGAGGTTCTCCATCACTGCCCTATGCTGTGGCCAGGGACCTTGGCATTACCATCTCTATAAGAAACCCTGGCTGTCCTCCAGCCTGGATCCCCTCATACAAGCCGGTCACAAGTCCTTATTAGCCTCCTACAGACCGGGTGCAGAGAGGGGGGGGTGGGGGAGTCTCGGCTCTCCTTTCCCTGGAATCGCTCACCTTCTGCTGGCCTGTAGACCCATTCCTCTGGCCCAACGGAGGATCTTCTTCTGTAGAGGATTCATCTTCCTGGCTGCCAATATCCACTTCCTCCTCACCTTCTCCCAGAACTGAGGGAACCCCAGAAAATAGGTGGGGTGCACAGCTTTCAGCGTTGATAGGATTGACCCCTGTGAACACAACAGTCTGAGTGGAGTTCTTCCATAACGAGCCAAGATCTGAATCGGACATTGTTAGGACCATATTCTATAAAATATCACAACAGTCAGTATTCCTGGAGAGTGGAGGCCCCCTTTACACTGTGCTCCTGTATGTGGACCTCTTTTCCTTAGTCTCTCTATGCTGTTGCCCCTGTGGGGGGGGGGGGGGGGGGGGGCGGACGACTCCTATACACGAACACCGTCTGGCTTTCAGGAACTGTCGTTTTGACAGACCTGTATATCTAGCCAAGCTCATGTATGTGGGGTCCCCCCATTTTCCAAATCTCTATTCAAATTCCCCCCCTTCTCAAGCACATGTATATATGGGAGTGCACCCTCCCCCCAGCCTCTGTGGGGCACCCCTCTGTCTCTAGTTCTGATACATGACACCCCCTTTTCTCCAGCCTCTCGGAGGGAACCCTCCTTTCCACAGCCATTATGTGGGAACATCCCCTTTCTTCATCTCCCGTGTCCCCAGTCCTGCCTTGTGACCCCCCCCTAAATTCCAGTTGGTATAGGGGAGGCCCCATAATCCAGGAACCAATCTCTCAGTAAAGCCTCCATTGGTGGTTACCTGGGGGTCTTTGGCCCTGGTGAAGTAAGTCTGGCCCCCACAACAGAGGGGCAGCCACAGGTCAAACATTTGGACAGTCATGTGATTTAGGGGCAAATAACTGACCACCCGCTCTTCTGACCCCAGACCCAGCGACTTCGCCATCACCCAACACGTCCAGGTCACCTGCAGAAAGAAGATATTCCAGAGTCAAGATGGTGGAATGACCCCACAATTCCCCCCTGTGCCATCTGTAGAGCATTACTGGCTGGAACTGAGGTGCTCCGATCAGGTCCTTCATCCTCAGAGTAAAATGATCATCCTTGTATGTTCTATGTATATAAATGTACATCTGGCACTGTGCCATACAAATAAAACCCACATCTGTACCCCAAGCAGATATTTCTCTCCCATCACCAATGATCACATCCAGAAAGTCTGAGCCCTTCTATAAGGGAAGCCAGGAGATTGGCACCATATGCTGAAAGGTTTCCTGAAAGTGCATGGAAATCTGGATATAAAGATCACCAGAAACATGGAACATGAAACCTGGCAATCTACTTCTAAAGGGATATCGCTACATTGTTACCCCTGACATTGCATCCCCGCGTTATCGATATACCCCCCGCCTTTGCATCCCCGCGGTATCATCGATATACCCCCCGCCATTGCATCCCCGCGTTATTGATATACCCCCGCCTTTGCATCCCCGCGGTATCATCGATATACCCCCCGCCATTGCATCCCCGCGGTATCATCGATATACCCCCGACATTGCATCCCCGCGGTATCATCGATATACCCCCGACTTTGCATCCCCGCGGTATCATCGATATACCCCCGCCATTGCATCCCCGCGGTATCATCGATATACCCACCGCCATTGCATCCCCGCGGTATCATCGATATACCCACCGCCATTGCATCCCCGCGGTATCATCGATATACCCCACCGCCATTGCATCCCCGCGGTATCATCGATATACCCACCGCCATTGCATCCCCGCGGTATCATCGATATACCCCCCGCCATTGCATCCCCGCGGTATCATCGATATACCCCCCGCCATTGCATCCCCGCGGTATCATCGATATACCCCCGACATTGCATCCCCGCGGTATCATCGATATACCCCCCGCCATTGCATCCCCGCGGTATCATCGATATACCCCCCGCCATTGCATCCCCGCGGTATCATCGATATACCCCCCGCCATTGCATCCCCGCGGTATCATCGATATACCCCCCGCCATTGCATCCCCGCGGTATCATCGATATACCCACCGCCATTGCATCCCCGCGGTATCATCGATATACCCCCCGCCATTGCATCCCCGCGGTATCATCGATATACCCCCCGCCATTGCATCCCCACGGTATCATCGATATACCCCCCGCATTGCATCCCCATGGTATCATCGATATACCCCCCGCATTGCATCCCCACGGTATCATCGATATACCCCCCGCCATTGCATCCCCGCGGTATCATCGATATACCCCCCGCCATTGCATCCCCGCGGTATCATCGATATACCCCCCGCCATTGCATCCCCACGGTATCATCGATATACCCCCCGCATTGCATCCCCATGGTATCATCGATATACCCCCCGCCATTGCATCCCCACGGTATCGATACACCACTGACATTGTATCCCCATGGTATCATTACCCCGACATTGTATCCCCATGGTATCATCTATATACCAGACATTGTATCCCCATGGTATCATTGTTACCCCTGACATTGTATCCATCATGGTATTTTATCGTTGCCCTCGTCATTGTATCCATACCATTGTATCATGACTACATTGTATCCTCCTTGTATACTTCATCTCATTGTATCAGGACTGCAGAGGAATTCATCGGCCAGGCTCCTAATGGGGGGACACCCCCCCCCCCCCCAGGGGAAAGTCTCCTCCTGCTGCTTCTCTTCCATGCCACCATCTTCAAACATCCTGCACAAGTCACCATTTGGGAACTGGCAGAGATTGGGTAGAGGATTTCTCATGCTTGTCGCTGGTTTCTGGTACCTGGATCCTTGTGTAGACATGCCATGGGGCTCTACATGTGCAGGAATGCCCCCATATCAGCCTCTGCCACTTCCCAAACACCAGAAGAGACGCATCATGTATGTGCGCGAGGAATGTCCCAGCACATGCATCCTTCAGCAGAACATCCTCTATTGACATCAGGGTCTCCATGTAATTCTCACCTCTGCCAGCAAGTACTGCGGGGCAGCAGAAAAAAAATAAACACGGCTTAGAAATTCTGAAAGAGGGAGGAGCCAGCAGAGAACGCCGGTTTAATGGGTGTAGCAACCTGGGGTTTAGACGGGGTTGCCAATTTAGTTTGCCAGGAGGTAATTATCCTGGTTGGTTAGTTGTTCGAGATCAATTGATTCCTCCCTAAATTCTGGAATTACGGCACCTTTTCCCTTCTGTCACTAGGTGGCACTGTAGCTGGTGACATTAGATTGACAGGGGCTTAGCAAGGTCAGATCATGAATGGATGGGGTGTCTCAGCCAATTGGCAGGAGTTTTTAGTCCCTTGGCCTGCTGCAAGAGCCTATTTGGGTGGAGTCAGGTGATCGGGGTTCTGCCCCACCTGGATGGCTGTCTGGGTGGACACGTGTTGTATTGCCCAGGCTGCCAGACCAGAAATTGGGCCTATCCCGGAGACATCTGGCTGCTAGGCTGTCTGAGGGCCTATCCAGAAGCAAGAGAGCAGCGCAGGGTTGGGATTGGGCCATGTAGTCCGAGAAGTGACAGGTTTTGGCAGCCGAAGAACCTGTCGTGGTCGGAGGTAGAAGGGAAGCTGTCGCCACCCATCACCTTGTTACCAGGGACCACAGTGAGTAGCTGAAGTACTGGAGCAGAATTCTCACCAACCGGGGATAGTGAAGAATCTGGGAACTTCAGGTGGTGATCAAGCCAGGGACCTAACAAAGGTGACGCTTGTAGAGCAGCCTTGTGTGTCAAGCCAGGGACCGAGGAGGTCACCAGGGAACCCTGAGAAGTATCTGGAGTGCCAATCTAGGGACCCTGCAGAGAGGCGGGGGCGACACTTGAGGAGATACCACTGAAGATTGGAGGAGCTCCAGGGATTCAGTGGCAGTGAATGAGGGGGTCTAGTGAGAGACCGGGAGCTCAGTGATCTGAAGAACTACAAGAAGTGATTGTAGTGGAAGTGAAGGAACTGTTAAACTGTTGACATAGGAGACCGCATTCCTACACATGGAGATGTGGTGTCCTCCTGGATGCTTTTCTCTGCATGGCTGTTCTGTTGAAGTCTCCTAAGGGTGTCCTGGCCCTAATCCTCTCTCACAAAGTTCTAACAGCTTTGCACCCACTATGCTTAACAACCCACCATATACAGAAGGATGTCAGCTATCTCTGGCCCCGGAGGTTCTCCGGCCGAAGGAGGCCAGGGACCTTACTACACACCCATCATTTCTTCTTGCATCTCACCCACCATGCTTGAAAAGTGGTAACCCATTCTACAAGGAATGATGTCAGCTTTCCCTAACCCTTGAGGTCACCATTTGCCCCCCTGGGGCCCGGGACCTTGCTACATGGGTCAACTTTACAACAAACCTTTACACAATGTTATATGAGGTTTATTGTAGGAGAAATAAATGTGACAGATACTGTAATCTTTGAACAAGTATGGATACAATGGAGCGATAATGATTAGACGCTACGGAAGCCAGGGGCCCACGCTACGGAAGCCAGGGGCCCACGCTACGGAAGCCAGGGGCCCACGCTACGGAAGCCAGGGGCCCACGCTACGGAAGCCAGGGGCCCACGCTACGGAAGCCAGGGGCCCACGCTACGGAAGCCAGGGGCCCACGCTACGGAAGCCAGGGGCCCACGCTACGGAAGCCAGGGGCCCACGCTACGGAAGCCAGGGGCCCACGCTACGGAAGCCATGGGCAAACCCTACGGAAGCCATGGGCAAACCCTACGGAAGCCATGGGCAAACCCTACGGAAGCCATGGGCAAACCCTACGGAAGCCATGGGCAAACCCTACGGAAGCCATGGGCAAACCCTACGGAAGCCATGGGCAAACCCTACGGAAGCCATGGGCAAACCCTACGAAAGCCAGGGGCCGACGCTACGAAAGCCAGGGGCCGACGCTACGAAAGCCAGGGGCCGACGCTACGAAAGCCAGGGGCCGACGCTACGAAAGCCAGGGGCCAACGATACGACTACAATTCTAAAGAGAAAGATACAATGAAAGATACCAAGAAACAATGTGAGATTCATTGAATGAATCTCCCCCCAAATTAGGATTGGAGATCATTTCCAAAAAACCAATTATGACCCTTGGAAATCTCTCCTCCTAAAGGTGTAAATTTTAGATGGATGGAAATTAAGAATTCCCTGTAAATGCCTCCAGTGTCTGCTCTCCAACAAGGTGACCACCAGTATGGTGTGGTCACCTTCCACTGAACTACAGCCACTGTGCTAGGTCCAAATCCCTGGCAGCTGAAGCCCCGCCCCCCCCGCTGGATGACCGACAGCTGAGATTGGGACTTATTGTAAAAGTCATTGCTGCTGGACTGTTTACACTGGACCTCCTGGCAGAATCAACAGGTAACGACAATGTTACAGGGGTACTCCGAAAAACAACGATCGCCGTTATGCTCTTCATAGACTCCATCATATATGGACTTTATTGTGTCCAGAGTTCCACTTTAACATCACCCATAAAATGAGGTCATTGGAGGTCTTACATTGTCATGGCTGAGAAGGATTCCCTTCGGCTCGGTGGCATTCTCATATACCACGGCGCAGCACTGGTTGGCTCTTTGCTGCCATATGACCTGATAAAGATGGGATTCCTCAGCTTCTGAGCCCAGGTCCATCAGCTGCTCCCACTGAAAATAGATGGACCAAGAGGATGGGGTGAGAAGACAGAGGAGGCCAGACGTGGAGAGGGCGAGAAGACACAGGAGGCCAGACGTGGAGAGGGTGAGAAGACAGAGCAGGCCAGACGTGGAGAGGGTGAGAAGACAGAGGACCGACATGGAGAGGGTGAGAAGACTGAGAACACACATGGGAAGGATGGAGAGAACGAGAAGACAGGACTGAGATGACTCACTGTGTAAATCATAGGATGAGATCCCTCCACCTGTCCTTCCCACTGCACGATCGCTTTCAGCCCTGACAGCCTCTCTCGTACCTGGAAAATGAATGCGATTGGTCAGCTACCCCTGTATATCCTCCTACTTCTACCAGGACCTCATGGTGGTGGAGAGTTTGTAGAGAACACCGATTGCTGCTCTGCGATTAATGGTAGAACCTACCCTGACCTCCAATCGTACATAAGCCACCAAGCCTGCCCTCTGACCCCAACAGGACAGAAACCACCAAGCCTGTCCTCTGACCCCACCATATACAGGCTCCTCCAACCCTGCCCTCTGACCCCACCATATACAGGCTCCTCCAACCCTGCCCTCTGACCCCACCATATACAGGCGCCACCAAGCCTGCCCTCTGACCCCACCATATACAGGCGCCACCAAGCCTGCCCTCTGACCCCACCATATACAGGCGCCACCAAGCCTGCCCTCTGACCCCACCATATACAGGCTCCCCCAACCCTGGCCTCACCCCACCATATACAGGCTCCCCCAACCCTGGCCTCACCCCACCATATACAGGCTCCCCCAACCCTGGCCTCACCCAACCATATACAGGCTCCTCCAACCCTGGCCTCACCCAACCATATACAGGCTCCTCCAACCCTGGCCTCACCCCACCATATACAGGCTCCCCCAACCCTGGCCTCACTCCACCATATACAGGCTCCTCCAACCCTGGCCTCCCCCCACCATATACAGGCTCCCCCAACCCTGGCCTCACTCCACCATATACAGCCTCCCCCAACCCTGGCCTCACTCCACCATACAGCCTCCCCCAACCCTGGCCTCACTCCACCATACAGCCTCCCCCAACCCTGGCCTCACTCCACCATACAGCCTCCCCCAACCCTGGCCTCACTCCACCATACAGCCTCCCCCAACCCTGGCCTCACTCCACCATACAGCCTCCCCCAACCCTGGCCTCACTCCACCATACAGCCTCCCCCAACCCTGGCCTCACTCCACCATACAGCCTCCCCCAACCCTGGCCTCACTCCACCATACAGCCTCCCCCAACCCTGGCCTCTCCACCATACAGCCTCCCCCAACCCTGGCCTCACTCCACCATACAGCCTCCCCCAAACCTGGCCTCACTCACCATATACAGGCTCCTCCAACCCTGGCCTCACTCACCATATACAGGCTCCTCCAACCCTGGCCTCACTCACCATATACAGGCTCCTCCAACCCTGGCCTCACTCACCATATACAGGCTCCCCCAACCCTGGCCTCACTCCACCATATACAGGCTCCTCCAACCCTGGCCTCACTCACCATATACAGGCTCCTCCAACCCTGGCCTCACTCACCATATACAGGCTCCCCCAACCCTGGCCTCACTCACCATATACAGGCTCCTCCAACCCTGGCCTCACTCACCATATACAGGCTCCCCCAACCCTGGCCTCACCCCACCATATACAGGCTCCCTCAACCCTGGCCTCACTCACCATATACAGGCTCCCCCAACCCTGGCCTCACTCACCATATACAGGCTCCTCCAACCCTGGCCTCACTCCACCATACAGGCTCCCCCAACCCTGGCCTCCCTCAGCATAGTGGCTCCTGCAACACTGACCTCTAACCATTCCATATAGAGGCTTCCAATCCTGACATCTGATCCCACAGTAAAGACACCAACCCTGTACTCGTGACATTTTACAGACCCCTCCATACAGACGCCTCCAACCCTGACCTCCGACCCCCAGACGCCTCCAACCCTGACCTCCGACCCCCAGACGCCTCCAACCCTGACCTCCGACCCCCAGACGCCTCCAACCCTGACCTCCGACCCCCAGACGCCTCCAACCCTGACCTCCGACCCCCAGAAGCCTCCAACCCTGACCTCCGACCCCCAGACGCCTCCAACCCTGACCTCCGACCCCCAGACGCCTCCAACCCTGACCTCCGACCCCCAGACGCCTCCAACCCTGACCTCCGACCCCCAGACGCCAACTTACACTGACTCAAGACAGTACTGAGGAATCTGTGGCAGAACTCTACAGAAAACCTGTGTTGGAAACCATGGATTCAGATCCAATTGCCCTGCCAGACTTGGGACAACTATTTGTGTTCTTTAAATAGGTCTTCCGCACAATTACAACACCTCAGTCTGTCTTTATACTAGCTCTCCATGCTCCTGTAAAGCAGAACTCCCACCAAGACAAGGGTGACAGCTGAGCCGATAATAGTTTTGCACAGTCCTGTCAGTCTTACACATGAACCAAGCTTACAGGAGGGGACAGAAATTATATCTGCTGCTCACTCACCTCCAGGATCTTCTGTAGCTGCTGACCATTCTGCACCATCACTACCTGAGCCTGGGAGTCCAGAGCTGCACCAAGGCAAAACAACCCAGTGCATGATGGGTCAACACCGACCGCCACACCCCTATAGAGGAGAGGAGAGGAACGTTACACAGCAAGTGTGACCCCCCGAGCATTTACAATTTCACCTCCATATACCGATTGGCTGTAATCTCCATCCCCAGGGAGCCAATGGGGTCACAGCCAGGATGTTTTCTGTTTTGTGCTACACCCCCTAGTTCTCAATCCCCACCCCTGCAGTTCTCAGATTGGACAGCACACCCCCACGAAGTACTATGCCTTGTCAATGTCTTACCCGGCCATGATGGCTCCAATCTGAGCGATGAACCATTGAGGAGAGCTTTGTCCCAGGATCAGAACCCCACAGAACCGAGCCAGGCCCAACTACAACACAGAACACAGTGCAAGATGTCTTATGCTGTACCACATTTCATACAGAGATCTGCAGACTTACCACCTAGTGGTCAACTACCATGTATACCCTAAAACCCTTCATGACCTCCCACACCCAAGAAATCCTGAACACGTCCCAGCACATCCTCTGGCCCCCCACACCCAAGGGCCCGCCGCATCCTCTGGCCCCCCACACCCAAGGGCCCGCCGCATCCTCTGGCCCCCCA
The DNA here is from genome assembly GCF_037356315.1 of Lithobates pipiens. Lineage (NCBI taxonomy): Eukaryota > Metazoa > Chordata > Amphibia > Anura > Ranidae > Lithobates > Lithobates pipiens. The sequence goes on along the minus strand of NW_027507732.1, from coordinate 510,300 downwards.
CACCCAAGGGCCCGCCGCATCCTCTGGCCCCCCACACCCAAGGGCCCGCCGCATCCTCTGGCCCCCCACACCCAAGGGCCCGACGCATCCCCTCGCCCCACCGCCAGGGACCCGCCGCATCCCCTCGCCCCACCCCCAGGGACCCGCCGCATCCCCTCGCCCCACCCCCAAGGACCCGCCGCATCCCCTCGCCCCACACCCAAAGGACTCTTTCCCACGCTCCATACCCAAGAAACCTTATGTGCCTTAAGCATATGCCTGTTGGGGAAAAGGGCTATTAGGCACGATACACAACTTGCATTAAACTTACACCATGCACCCCCCAGAGAGCCATTGCTCTACAGGGAGCCATTTCTCTTACCCTGAGGAGCCCTCTGGCCACCATCCAGCACTGCTTCTGATACTGCAGGTAAGTCATTTTCTCCCAGCCGTCACCCGTCCACATACACAGCGCCGTCTGCTTGCCGAACTCCATCACTGCCTGCGAGAAGAACTCCGGCACAGTAAGGGGGCGGATGGATGCAGTTCCAGATCCTTCCATCCTCAGGGTGACGGCGCTGTTCCTGTGTGCTGTCCAGAGGGACTCCGCGGGGGCCAGATGTTTGCCACTTGTTTGCCCCTGCCTCAGAGCTGCAACACACAATACAAAGACAATTTATAGTTTCCTGCCATGAATAAGTAATCAAGGAGAATCACCAATCGATACGGAGTTTACTTCACCCCAAACTGATCACAGGCCATCATTTACAAATGGAAAGATCCAGGAAAAGGCACTGATGTTTATTCACATTGTTGTGATCACTTTTCTCTGCCAGTTTGAAATTTTTTAAAAAAATTGGAGGAACGTAAAGGATGGTGTGGGGGTGTGAAACGATTCTAGGCTCCCCCCAGGGCACGAGGTGGAATGGAGTGGCCCACGGTCCCCTCCCCCGCCCCAGGGCGGAATGGGTCATCCCTTAGCGCCCCCCCCCCCCGGGTGGAATGGGTCATCCCTTAGCCCCCCCCCCTCCAGGTTGGAATGGGGCTCCCCTAGGCTCCCCCCCAGGATACAGAGTGGGCAGCTGTAGGCCCACACTTCTATGTTTTCTAGTGCCGCTCAATTTCTGATTGGTGGCTGTGTAGTAATAAAGATCATTGTGCGAGAAATTTATCATATTCTTTACAAATATCAGATTCCTCTACACCGAATCCCACATAAAGATGAAATCAGGATTATTTCATATGGCAGTGCAAAGGCCAATCAGCAAGCTTGGTTTGGAGTATTTCTGCTAGAGGTTACCACAATGCTTGGGTTAAAAATGTAGAATTAAGGCTTACACTCCAGGTGGTGTGCTGTGGTAGCCTCCTCACAATGCTCCTTTTTGGATTCCTCAGATTTATCTTGGTCTCCTTCATTGTGGGAATCCTTTTCAGAGTTTTCTTTGTTATAGTCTTTAGGTTCCCTTGTAATTTCCTGACATTTCACACGTCTCCCATCCTGTGTTGGGCTCCTCTCCTCGTCTGCCTCTAGTTGTGCATTCTCTCCACCTGGAAGTTCTTCATGTTTCAACCCAGAGGTTTCCTGTTCAGCAGGCCGTGTCTCCTGGGCCTCATCTTCTGGGTTATCAGGTTGTGGTTCAGCCATGACCTCCTGGGGCTTAGAAGGTTCTGATACATCTGTGGTCTTCGTCTCATCTTCTCCCTCTGATTTAGTAGGTTCCAGAGTCCCATCTGCCTCTTCTGGTGTTGTAGGCTCTGGTTCCAGAGCCCCATCTCCTTCTGGTTTAGTAGGCTCTGGTTCCCGAGTCCCATCTTCTCCTTCTGGTTTATGAGGCTCTGGTTCAGTTGTGGTCTCCTGAATTCCCTTGTGTTCTCTCGTTTCTTCCTCAAGGTCTCCATCACACGTCTGCTCGGGATTGTTCTTTTCCTCATACGTATTGGTTTGGTGGGGCTCATCGCCTTCCTGTTGTCTGACAGGGGAACTATGAGGATGATGAGAGTCTTCCTCCTGGCTGGATGTGTCATCTCTTTCATTTTGATTGGGTTCTGCAGGGTCAGGCGATTTTACTTCATTCTCATTTCTTGGGCCTTCAGCCTCCGGCACGGTCTCCCAGGACTCCCCTTCTTCACACTCACCATCTGCTTGTACAGGCCATTTCTCATTGTCGGCCTTCTCCGGGGACTTTTTCTGGGAGGACTCTGGATTCTGTTCTTGCCCGTAGTCACATTCGCTGACATCCACAAAGCTGCATTAAAAGAAAAAAAATGCAAATTAACACAAATAACCCCGGAGTGGCCTAAGAAGAAGGTTAGGAAGGTTTGCTGTATTTCTGTGCCTAACACAACTATGGCCCTCATCGTCTCATCCTTTGCTGGAATTAGGAAAGTGGATTGGTTGGTTACTATAGGCAGGTCCTTCAGAAACATTCAGTTACAACATCAAAGTGTCACATGCAAGTCACATGACAAATTACAGTGGACATTGGGCACACCTGCAACACCTTCCCCGGAGGATCAGCCATTACATGATTAGAACGTGCTGATCTCCAACAGTAGAGAGCAAAATATGCCACCAAAAACTACAAACTTTCATTGGATTACTTCCAACTGGGCACAAGACAATACTGCTGCAATGGCCAGAAGATCCAGATAAAGTGACCAGAACATCCCTTATTCCACAAGATCAGGATTGTTCCTAAAGAGCTTGGAAAAGCTTTAGAATAAGACGTTTGCTGACCTTCATAAATAGGATTGGAAGAGGACTGGGCGGTGGTCATTTTCTCTCTCCGCTGATGGTGTATCGGGGTCTGTGGAGGAACAGTTCTGCCTAGAGGACCAACAGCCCACATTTTCTTTGTGAAATTGATGTCTCTAAACAGAAGTGATCCGGATCACGTTGTCTCGTCGGATATTAACCCTCGCCCAAATGTCTGTATTGGAGTCTGGAGGGGCTGAACCCCGTCAGGCTTATATCCTCTCTGGGAAGATCCAACTCTGTCTGGGACAGACTGATGGAAATTCAAAATCCAGCTGTAGCTAGAAAGACCTGAGAACCTGTTCTGGTGACAACTGTCTAAAGCTCGCCATACAAATGTTTTCATTCAGCCTGAATGAAAAACACCAACAGATTCCTCCATCAATGCTATACAGCATGGACCTACACATTATATATATATATATATCTATATCACCAACATGGTCACCCACAAGCCTTGTCCTTGCCAGAAATGTTTAGTCTCTACATACTAAATCTATTGCACGCATGAAGAGATGCAGATTTTGTACCCCTACAATTCATTGGCACTTCTAAGGGGCATTTCATGGAGAAACATCTCAACTTCCTTCACAATTGCACCCAATATTCTATTTCTTGCAAATCAAAGACTACACCCATCCAGGAGACCCTCCATTACCCTCCCAGGAGAAGAGCCCTCGCCCATCCAGGACACCCTCCATTACCCTCCCAGGAGAAGAGCCCTCACCCATCCAGGAGACCCTCCATTACCCTCCCAGGAGAAGAGCCCTCGCCCATCCAGGACACCCTCCATTACCCTCCCAGGAGAAGAGCCCTCACCCATCCAGGAGACCCTCCATTACCCTCCCAGGAGAAGAGCCCTCGCCCATCCAGGACACCCTCCATTACCCTCCCAGGAGAAGAGCCCTCACCCATCCAGGAGACCCTCCATTACCCTCCCAGGAGAAGAGCCCTCGCCCATCCAGGACACCCTCCATTACCCTCCCAGGAGAAGAGCCCTCACCCATCCAGGAGACCCTCCATTACCCTCCCAGGAGAAGAGCCCTCGCCCATCCAGGACACCCTCCATTACCCTCCCAGGAGAAGAGCCCTCACCCATCCAGGAGACCCTCCATTACCCTCCCAGGAGAAGAGCCCTCGCCCATCCAGGACACCCTCCATTACCCTCCCAGGAGAAGAGCCCTCACCCATCCAGGAGACCCTCCATTACCCTCCCAGGAGAAGAGCCCTCGCCCATCCAGGACACCCTCCATTACCCTCCCAGGAGAAGAGCCCTCACCCATCCAGGAGACCCTCCATTACCCTCCCAGGAGAAGAGCCCTCGCCCATCCAGGACACCCTCCATTACCCTCCCAGGAGAAGAGCCCTCACCCATCCAGGAGACCCTCCATTACCCTCCCAGGAGAAGAGCCCTCGCCCATCCAGGACACCCTCCATTACCCTCCCAGGAGAAGAGCCCTCACCCATCCAGGAGACCCTCCATTACCCTCCCAGGAGAAGAGCCCTCGCCCATCCAGGACACCCTCCATTACCCTCCCAGGAGAAGAGCCCTCACCCATCCAGGAGACCCTCCATTACCCTCCCAGGAGAAGAGCCCTCGCCCATCCAGGACACCCTCCATTACCCTCCCAGGAGAAGAGCCCTCACCCATCCAGGAGACCCTCCATTACCCTCCCAGGAGAAGAGCCCTCGCCCATCCAGGACACCCTCCATTACCCTCCCAGGAGAAGAGCCCTCACCCATCCAGGAGACCCTCCATTACCCTCCCAGGAGAAGAGCCCTCGCCCATCCAGGACACCCTCCATTACCCTCCCAGGAGAAGAGCCCTCACCCATCCAGGAGACCCTCCATTACCCTCCCAGGAGAAGAGCCCTCGCCCATCCAGGACACCCTCCATTACCCTCCCAGGAGAAGAGCCCTCACCCATCCAGGAGACCCTCCATTACCCTCCCAGGAGAAGAGCCCTCGCCCATCCAGGACACCCTCCATTACCCTCCCAGGAGAAGAGCCCTCACCCATCCAGGAGACCCTCCATTACCCTCCCAGGAGAAGAGCCCTCGCCCATCCAGGACACCCTCCATTACCCTCCCAGGAGAAGAGCCCTCACCCATCCAGGAGACCCTCCATTACCCTCCCAGGAGAAGAGCCCTCGCCCATCCAGGACACCCTCCATTACCCTCCCAGGAGAAGAGCCCTCACCCATCCAGGAGACCCTCCATTACCCTCCCAGGAGAAGAGCCCTCGCCCATCCAGGACACCCTCCATTACCCTCCCAGGAGAAGAGCCCTCACCCATCCAGGAGACCCTCCATTACCCTCCCAGGAGAAGAGCCCTCGCCCATCCAGGACACCCTCCATTACCCTCCCAGGAGAAGAGCCCTCACCCATCCAGGAGACCTCCATTACCCTCCCAGGAGAAGAGCCCTCGCCCATCCAGGACACCCTCCATTACCCTCCAGGAGAAGAGCCCTCACCCATCCAGGAGACCCTCCATTACCCTCCCAGGAGAAGAGCCCTCGCCCATCCAGGACACCCTCCATTACCCTCCCAGGAGAAGAGCCCTCACCCATCCAGGAGACCCTCCATTACCCTCCCAGGAGAGAGCCCTCGCCCATCCAGGACACCCTCCATTACCCTCCCAGGAGAAGAGCCCTCACCCATCCAGGAGACCCTCCATTACCCTCCCAGGAGAAGAGCCCTCGCCCATCCAGGACACCCTCCATTACCCTCCCAGGAGAAGAGGCCTCACCCATCCAGGAGACCCTCCATTACCCTCCCAGGAGAAGAGCCCTCGCCCATCCAGGACACCCTCCATTACCCTCCCAGGAGAAGAGCCCTCACCCATCCAGGAGAACCTCCATTACCCTCCCAGGAGAAGAGCCCTCGCCCATCCAGGACACCCTCCCATTACCCTCCCAGGAGAAGAGCCCTCACCCATCCAGGAGACCCTCCATTACCCTCCCAGGAGAAGAGCCCTCGCCCATCCAGGACACCCTCCATTACCCTCCCAGGAGAAGAGCCCTCACCCATCCAGGAGACCCTCCAATTACCCTCCCAGGAGAAGAGCCCTCGCCCATCCAGGACACCCTCCATTACCCTCCCAGGAGAAGAGCCCTCACCCATCCAGCAGACCCTCTCTTACCTCCAGGAGAAGAGCCCTACCCATCCAGCAGACCCTCTATTACCCTCCCAAGAGAAGAGCCCTCACCCATCCAGCAGACCCTCTATTACCCTCCCAGGAGAAGAGCCCTCACCCATTCAGCAGACCCTCCATTACCCCTCCAAGAGAAGAGCCCTCACCCATCCAGCACATGCACCATTACCCTTCCAGTAGGAGACTTCACCCATCCAGCAGACCCCTCCATTACCCTCCCAGGAGAAGAGCCCTCACCCATCCAGGAGACCCTCCATTACCCTCCCAGGAGAAGAGCCCTCACCCATCCAGGAGACCCACCATTTCCCCTTCCACTGGAAGAGACTACACCCATTTCAGCAGACCCTCCATTACCCTCCCAAGAGAAGAGCCACCAGTAGAAGAGCCCATTGCCCACCCAGTAGAAAAGACTTCACCCATCCAGCAGACATTCTAGTTACCTCTCTGTGGAGTCTCCTTCATTGGGATCTGCTGAGGCCATTGGGTCTTCTGCTGTAAAACAAACAATTTCAGGTTGTTGGAACGTTTAGAAACCTGTTCTCTCTGTTCTCTCTCTTCCCCCCCCCCCCCCCCCCCCAAATTTATAACCTACAGAGCAGCAAAAAAATACAAATCAGTGTAACCGCAATGGAGCAAAGTCTGGTGGGAAGTGTGCCAAGTTCTTCATCAGACGGCTGGATTTGTCACAGGAGTCTGGATTTGGGTTCAGAGGATCAAAGGGTTAGTACACTGCTACAGGCTGAGTGCATCTGAAGGCAGCCACAAGACAGCATGTGGAAGATCAGGGCACCTTTTTAGATTTAATGCCCTCTGTGGTCCCCATTGGGGAGATTTTATTTACTTGTCCTGGTGTCACAGTGGTGGGAAATGCTAAATAAGTGCCAAATGTTACAGTCCATGAAGAGGAACTAGAATAATGATGAGCACAACTGTCCTGGTGATAACCAAGGGACTTCCTCTCACTTCCTATTGAGTCTCTGGACAGGAAGTGAAGGGAAATCTCCCCCTGGGGGGGGGGAGGGGGGGCAACAACCCTTGTACAATTTTGGCTGCACCCAAATCATAACGTAAAAGCTTGTGTCCACTTCTAACAATTGGATAGAATATCATATCTGATCACCTCCAGCTGCCCAGAGAGAAGCCCGCAAAGGGGACCTCCCGCTGCCCAGAGCAAAGCCCGCAAAGGGGACCTCCCGCTGCCCAGAGCAAAGCCCGCAAAGGGACCTCCCGCTGCCCAGAGCAAAGCCCGCAAAGGGACCTCCCGCTGCCCAGAGCAAAGCCCGCAAAGGGGACCTCCCGCTGCCCAGAGCAAAGGCCCGCAAAGGGGACCTCCCGCTGCCCAGAGCAAAGCCCGCAAAGGGGACCTCCCGCTGCCCAGAGCAAAGCCCGCAAAGGGGACCTCCCGCTGCCCAGAGCAAAGCCCGCAAAGGGGACCTCCCGCTGCCCAGAGCAAAGCCCGCAAAGGGGGACCTCCCGCTGCCCAGAGCAAAGCCCGCAAAGGGGACCTCCCGCTGCCCAGAGCAAAGCCCGCAGAGGGGACCTCCCGCTGCCCAGAGCAAAGCCCGCAGAGGGGACCTCCCGCTGCCCGCAAAGGGGACCTCCCGCTGCCCGCAAAGGGGACCTCCCGCTGCCCGCAAAGGGGACCTCCCGCTGCCCGCAAAGGGGACCTCCCGCTGCCCGCAAAGGGGACCTCCCGCTGCCCGCAAAGGGGACCTCCCGCTGCCCGCAAAGGGACCTCCCGCTGCCCCAAAGGGGACCTCCCGCTGCCCGCAAAGGGGACCTCCCGCTGCCCGGCAAAGGGGACCTCCCGCTGCCCACAGCAAAGCCCGCAAAGGGGACCTCCCGCTGCCCACAGCAAAGCCCGCAAAGGGGACCTCCCGCTGCCCACAGCAAAGCCCGCAAAGGGGACCTCCCGCTGCCCACAGCAAAGCCCGCAAAGGGGACCTCCCGCTGCCCACAGCAAAGCCCGCAAAGGGGACCTCCCGCTGCCCACAGCAAAGCCCGCAAAGGGGACCTCCCGCTGCCCACAGCAAAGCCCGCAAAGGGGACCTCCCGCTGCCCACAGCAAAGCCCGCAAAGGGGACCTCCCGCTGCCCACAGCAAAGCCCGCAAAGGGGACCTCCCGCTGCCCACAGCAAAGCCCGCAAAGGGGACCTCCCGCTGCCCACAGCAAAGCCCCGCAAAGGGGACCTCCCGCTGCCCACAGCAAAGCCCGCAAAGGGGACCTCCCGCTGCCCACAGCAAAGCCCGCAAAGGGGACCTCCCGCTGCCCACAGCAAAGCCCGCAAAGGGGACCTCCGCCTGCCCACAGCAAAGCCCGCAAAGGGGACCTCCCGCTGCCCACAGCAAAGCCCGCAAAGGGGACCTCCCGCTGCCCACAGCAAAGCCCGCAAAGGGGACCTCCCGCTGCCCACAGCAAAGCCCGCAAAGGGGACCTCCCGCTGCCCACAGCAAAGCCGCAAAGGGGACCTCCCGCTGCCCACAGCAAAGCCCGCAAAGGGGACCTCCCGCTGCCCACAGCAAAGCCCGCAAAGGGACCTCCCGCTGCCCACAGCAAAGCCCGCAAAGGGGACCTCCCGCTGCCCACAGCAAAGCCCGCAAAGGGGACCTCCCGCTGCCCACAGCAAAGCCCGCAAAGGGGACCTCCCGCTGCCCACAGCAAAGCCCTGCAAAGGGGACCTCCCCGCTGCCCACAGCAAAGCCCGCAAAGGGGACCTCCCGCTGCCCACAGCAAAGCCCGCAAAGGGGGACCTCCCGCTGCCCACAGCAAAGCCCGCAAAGGGGGACCTCCCGCTGCCCACAGCAAAGCCCGCAAAGGGGACCTCCCGCTGCCCACAGCAAAGCCCGCAAAGGGGACCTCCCGCTGCCCACAGCAAAGCCCGCAAAGGGGACCTCCCGCTGCCCACAGCAAAGCCCGCAAAGGGGACCTCCCGCTGCCACAGCAAAAGCCCGCAGCCCGCAAAGGGGACCTCCCGCTGCCCACAGCAAAGCCCGCAAAGGGGACCTCCCGCTGCCCACAGCAAAGCCCGCAAAGGGGACCTCCCGCTGCCCACAGCAAAGCCCGCAAAGGGGACCTCCCGCTGCCCACAGCAAAGCCCGCAAAGGGGACCTCCCGCTGCCCACAGCAAAGCCCGCAAAGGGGACCTCCCGCTGCCCACAGCAAAGCCCGCAAAGGGGACCTCCCGCTGCCCACAGCAAAGCCCGCAAAGGGGACCTCCCGCTGCCCACAGCAAAGCCCGCAAAGGGGACCTCCCGCTGCCCACAGCAAAGCCCGCAAAGGGGACCTCCCGCTGCCCACAGCGAAGCCCGCAAAGGGGACCTCCCCACTGCCCAGAGCGAAGCCCGCAAAGGGGACCTCCCGCTGCCCAGAGCGAAGCCCGCAAAGGGGGCCTCCCGCTGCCCAGAGCGAAGCCCGCAAAGGGGGCCTCCCGCTGCCCAGAGCGAAGCCCGCAAAGGGGGCCTCCCGCTGCCCAGAGCGAAGCCCGCAAAGGGGACCTCCCGCTGCCCACAGCGAAGCCCGCAAAGGGGACCTCCCGCTGCCCACAGCGAAGCCCGCAAAGGGGACCTCCCGCTGCCCAGAGAGAAGTCAAATGATCCTCATGCCCAAAACCTAAAATCTTAAGGGTACATTCACATTGGAGGTGGGATTAAAAGTTCTGCAGAAATCGCACGATTTCAAACCCACATTTCATTGCGATTTCGGGGGTAATATGAATAACATCTGTGTGGGTTCATGCACAGATGTCTATTGAAACTGCCCCCGAAGTCACCCAAAAGTAGTGCAGAAACTACTTTTGGAAACCAGTGCGGCACCGCGAAGCCGGACGGTGTCCTTGCCGGTGTTCTGCCTAATAGAGTCCGGCCATCAATATGTGTCCGCTCCGTACTGCGCATGCGCAGTACGGAGCAGACGAAGCTTCGGAAAATCTCCGAAGCTGAACGGCGCCTGCGCCGTGAGAGGAGGTGGTAGCCCCACCATCCAAGCGGACATAGGGTTGTGAATTTTAGAGGGCCCCTCGCGGGCGAGCTTCGCTCGCCACGCTTCGGGCTCGGCCTCGCTGCGCTCGGCTCTTTTTTATTCTATGTCCACTTGGATAGTGGGGATAGAACCTGGACTCACGGCGCAGGCGCCGTTAATCCTCTGCAATTTTCGGAATCTGTGTTCCTGTGTACTGCGCATGCGCAGTACGCAGGGGACAGCATCTGATGGAGGACCCTATTTGACAATACACCGGCAACAGGCTGCTATTTGGTATGTCAAATCACTCCGATGCGAACAGGGGCTGAAGGCCAGCAATGTCCTCACAGCACGGAGGTCCGGGGAAAGACATTATTGCTGGCCTTGGCTCCTTTCGAGGTGGCCCCTCTGAGATGACACCCTAGAGGCCTGGTATGAGGCAACAGCAGGATTTCACAAACTGGTAGTAAACGTCTTCGAGCAAAATGAAGGGAGAACATCTTATAAACGTCTGGTAAATGTCAGCGCCTTAAGGAGTCACTCCGATCATGGTTACCGCACAGCTTCTCATCACCAGGTAACAGAAGTCAGCAGGTACCAGCCCAGCAACCCGTCTCCTGTATGAACTGGCTGGATCACTGTTCAGCAGGAAATATCTGGGCCCCCATCTGCCATACCACAGGAGCCAGACATAGGAGATCTGATTGGATTACAGCTTCCTCTATGGGGTTTAATATCTACAAGAGCCTAAAATTCCTCCCACAACTTCCCAAGGTGACTGCACTGTCCATAGCAGATATGCATGATGCTTGTTAATGTTGTATTCTTCCACCTCTACAAGGCCTCAACCAGAGGGTTCCCACCCCCACAGGGGCCCCTCCCTCCAACCAGAGGGATGCCACCCCCACAGGGGCCCCTCCCTCCAACCAGAGGGATGCCACCCCCACAGGGGCCCCTCCCTCCAACCAGAGGGATGCCACCCCCACAGGGGCCCCTCCCTCCAACCAGAGGGATGCCACCCCCACAGGGTCCCTCCCTCCAACCAGAGGGATGCCACCCCCACAGGGGCCCCTCCCTCCAACCAGAGGGATGCCACCCCCACAGGGGCCCCTCCCTCCAACCAGAGGGATGCCACCCCCACAGGGGCCCCTCCCTCCAACCAGAGGGATGCCACCCCCACAGGGGCCCCTCCCTCCAACCAGAGGGATGCCACCCCCACAGGGGCCCCTCCCTCCAACCAGAGGGATGCCACCCCCACAGGGGCCCCTCCCTCCAACCAGAGGGATGCCACCCCCACAGGGGTCCCTCCCTCCAACCAGAGGGATGCCACCCCCACAGGGGTCCCTCCCTCCAACCAGAGGGATCCCACCCCCACAAGGCCTCAACAAGGGGGATCCCACCTCCACAAGTGCCCCTCCCTCCAACCAGAGGGATTCCACCTCCGCAAGGGCCCCTCCCTCCCCCACAGGGGTCCCTCCCTCCAACCAGAGGGATGCCACCCCCACAGGGGTCCCTCCCTCCAACCAGAGGATGCCACCCCCACAGGGGTCCCTCCCTCCAACCAGAGGATGCCACCCCCACAGGGGTCCCTCCCTCCAACCAGAGGGATCCCACCCCCACAGGGGTCCCTCCCTCCAACCAGAGGGATCCCACCCCCACAGGGGTCCCTCCCTCCAACCAGAGGGATCCCACCCCGACAGGTGTCCCTCCCTCCAACCAGGGGGATACCACCCCCGCAAGGCCTCCTCAACAAGGGGGATCCCACCTCCACAAGTGCCCCTCCCTCCAACCAGAGGGATCCCATCCCCACAGGGGCCCCTCCCTCCAACCAGAGAGATCACACCCCCACAGGGGCCTCTCCCTCCAACAGAGGGATCCCACCTCCGCAAGGGCCCCTCCCTCCAACCAGGGGGATCCCACCCCCACAAGGCCTCCTCAACCAGGGGGATCCCACCTCCACTAGGGCCCCTCCCTCCAACCAGGGGGATCCCACCCCCACAAGGCCTCCTCAACCAGGGGGATCCCACCTGCACTAGGGCCCCTCCCTCCAACCAGGGGGATCCCACCTCCACAAGGGCCCCTCCCTCCAACCAGGGGGATCCCACCTCCACAAGGGCCCCTCCCTCCACCCAGGGGGATCCCACCTCCACAAGGGCCCCTCCCTCCAACCAGAGGAATCCCACCTCCACAAGGGCCCCTCCCTCCAACCAGAGGAATCCCACCTCCACAAGGGCCCCTCCCTCCAACCAGAGGAATCCCACCTCCACAAGGGCCCCTCCCTCCAACCAGAGGAATCCCACCTCCACAAGGGCCCCTCCCTCCAACCAGAGGAATCCCACCTCCACAAGGGCCCCTCCCTCCAACCAGAGGAATCCCACCTCCACAAGGGCCCCTCCCTCCAACCAGAGGAATCCCACCTCCACAAGGGCCCCTCCCTCCAACCAGAGGAATCCCACCTCCACAAGGGCCCCTCCCTCCAACCAGAGGAATCCCACCTCCACAAGGGCCCCTCCCTCCAACCAGAGGAATCCCACCTCCACAAGGGCCCCTCCCTCCAACCAGAGGAATCCCACCTCCACAAGGGCCCCTCCCTCCAACCAGAGGAATCCCACCTCCACAAGGGCCCCTCCCTCCAACCAGAGGAATCCCACCTCCACAAGGGCCCCTCCCTCCAACCAGAGGAATCCCACCTCCACAAGGGCCCCTCCCTCCAACCAGAGGAATCCCACCTCCACAAGGGCCCCTCCCTCCAACCAGAGGAATCCCACCTCCACAAGGGCCCCTCGCTCCAACCAGAGGAATCCCACCTCTACAAGGATCCCCTTCATATCAGTGACCAATATTTACAAGTTCACCTTCCTGTCTACAAGTTCCCCAGAAAAGTGCAATCCCACCTCCACAAGGCCATCCCTATCAGAGGGATCCCCACCTTTACAAGCCCCCAATATCAAATGGGAACCTACCTCTAGAAGGTCCATGATGCACAAGCTAGTCACAGTCACCCCCCCCTGTACCCCCATGATTCAGAAGGTTGGAGCCTCTGGTCTGATTTTATCTGAGCTACAGACTGGACGGAGCTCTCACTCCACGTACTGAGGGGACACCGGAGGGATCTCTTCTATGGACAGGGATCACCCAATATTAGAGATGCTCTTCCACACTTACCCTCTCTGTCCTTTCCTGAGGTCATGCAGAGACAGCACAATCCCATAGTCTCGGCTCCTATATCAACAAGCAGATTTTCAGTAAAGTGCATCTAAACCCCAAACATTTCCTGTTCTGGGTGGAGTGGTGAAGGGTTAGACCCTCTGACTGCAGTCTGTGTCCCCCATTGGGAGATTCGCCCACTATTCATACTTTTGATGAAATCTTCCAATAGAGACCACCGGTCCTGGGTGACAACTGTCTAGGAAGGGAACATTTCTCTAACTTCCTGTTGTGTATCGGAGAGGGGAAGCACCCAGACAGGGGAAGCACCCGGAGAGGGGGAAGCACCGAGGAAGCACCCGGAGAGGGGGAAGCACCGAGGAAGCACCCGGAGAGGGGGAAGCACCGAGGAAGCACCCGGAGAGGGGGAAGCACCCAGAGAGGGGTTAGCACCCAGAGAGGGGTTAGCACCCAGAGAGGGGTTAGCACCCAGAGAGGGGTTAGCACCCAGAGAGGGGTTAGCACCCAGAGAGGGGTTAGCACCCAGAGAGGGGTTAGCACCGAGGAAGCACCAGAGAGAGGAAGCACCCAGAGAAGGGAAGCACCCAGAGAAGGGAAGCACCCAGAGAGGGGTTAGCACCCAGAGAGGGGTTAGCACCGAGGAAGCACCCAGAGAGAGGAAGCACCCAGAGAGGGGAAGCACCCAGAGAAGGGAAGCACCCAGAGAAGGGAAGCACCCAGAGAAGGGAAGCACCCAGAGAAGGGAAGCACCCAGAGAAGGGAAGCACCCAGAAGGGAAGCACCCAGAGAGGGGAAGCACCCAGAGAGGGGAAGCACCCAGAGAGGGGAAGCACCCAGAGAGGGGAAGCACCCAGAGAGGGGAAGCACCCAGAGAGGGGAAGCACCCAGAGAGGGGAAGCACCCAGAGAAGGGAAGCACCCAGAGAAGGGAAGCACCCAGAGAAGGGAAGCACCCAGAGAAGGGAAGCACCCAGAGAAGGGAAGCACCCAGAGAAGGGAAGCACCCAGAGAAGGGAAGCACCCAGAGAGGGGAAGCACCCAGAGAGGGGGAAGCACCCAGAGAGGGGTTAGCACCCAGAGAGGGGTTAGCACCCAGAGAGGGGAAGCACCGAGGAAGCACCCAGAGAGGGGAAGCACCCAGAGAGGGGAAGCACCCAGAGAGGGGAAGCACCCAGAGAGGGGAAGCACCCAGAGAGGGGAAGCACCCAGGAAGCACCCAGAGAGGGGAAGCACCCAGAGAAGGGAAGCACCCAGAGAAGGGAAGCACCCAGAGAAGGGAAGCACCCAGAGAAGGGAAGCACCCAGAGAAGGGAAGCACCCAGAGAAGGGAAGCACCCAGAGAAGGGAAGCACCCAGAGAGGGGAAGCACCCAGAGAGGGGGAAGCACCCAGAGAGGGGAAGCACCCAGAGAAGGGAAGCACCCAGAGAGGGGAAGCACCCAGAGAGGGGAAGCACCCAGAGAGGGGAAGCACCCAGAGAGGGGGAAGCACCCAGAGAGGGGAAGCACCCAGAGAGGGGAAGCACCCAGAGAGGGGAAGCACCGAGGAAGCACCCGGAGAGGGGGGAAGCACCCGGAGAGGGGGAAGCACCCGGAGAGGGGGAAGCACCCGGAGAGGGGGAAGCACCGAGGAAGCACCCGGAGAGGGGGAAGCACCGAGGAAGCACCCGGAGAGGGGGGAAGCACCGAGGAAGCACCCGGAGAGGGGAAGCACCCGGAGAGGGGAAGCACCCGGAGAGGGGAAGCACCCGGAGAGGGGGTAGAACCCGGAGAGGGGGTAGAACCCGGAGAGGGGGAGCACCGGGGAAGCACCCGGAGAGGGGAAGCACCGGGGAAGCACCCGGAGAGGGGAAGCACCGGGGAAGCACCCGGAGAGGGGAAGCACCGGGGAAGCACCCGGAGAGGGGAAGCACCGGGGAAGCACCCGGAGAGGGGAAGCACCCGGAGAGGGGAAGCACCCGGAGAGGGGGGAAGCACCGAGGAAGCACCCGGAGAGGGGGGAAGCACCGAGGAAGCACCCGGAGAGGGGGGAAGCACCGAGGAAGCACCCGGAGAGGGGGGAAGCACCGAGGAAGCACCCGGAGAGGGGGGAAGCACCGAGGAAGCACCCGGAGAGGGGGGAAGCACCGAGGAAGCACCCGGAGAGGGGGGAAGCACCCAGGAAGCACCCGGAGAGGGGGGAAGCACCCAGGAAGCACCCGGAGAGGGGGGAAGCACCCGGAGAGGGGAAGCACCGAGGAAGCACCCGGAGAGGGGAAGCACCCGGAGAGGGGGAAGCACCCGGAGAGGGGGAAGCACCCGGAGAGGGGGAAGCACCGAGGAAGCACCCGGAGAGGGGGGAAGCACCGAGGAAGCACCCGGAGAGGGGGGAAGCACCGAGGAAGCACCCGGAGAGGGGAAGCACCCGGAGAGGGGAGGCACCCGGAGAGGGGAGGCACCGAGGATGCACCCAGAGAGGGGAAGCACCGAGGAAGCACCCAGAGAGGGGAAGCAGCCAGAGAGGGGGAAGCAGCCAGAGAGGGGGAAGCAGCCAGAGAGGGGGAAGCAGCCAGAGAGGGGGAAGCAGCCAGAGAGGGGGAAGCACCCGGAGAGGGGAAGCACCGGGGAAGCAGCCGGAGAGGGGGAAGCAGCCGGAGAGGGGGAAGCAGCCGAAGGGGAATCAGCCAGAGGAGGGGGAGCAGCCAGAGAGGGGGAAGCAGCCAGAGAGGGGGAAGCAGCCAGAGAGGGGGAAGCAGCCAGAGAGGGGGAAGCAGCCAGAGAGGGGGAAGCAGCCAGAGAGGGGGAAGCAGCCAGAGAGGGGGAAGCAGCCAGAGAGGGGGAAGCAGCCAGAGAGGGGGAAGCAGCCAGAGAGGGGGAAGCAGCCAGAGAGGGGGAAGCAGCCAGAGAGGGGGAAGCAGCCAGAGAGGGGGAAGCACCCGGAGAGGGGGAAGCACCCGGAGAGGGGGAAGCACCCGGAGAGGGGGAAGCACCCGGAGAGGGGGAAGCACCCGGAGAGGGGAAGCACCCGGAGAGGGGGAAGCACCCGGAGAGGGGGAAGCAGCCGGAGAGGGGGAAGCAGCCGGAGAGGGGGAAGCAGCCGGAGA